>NC_056735.1:1777856131-1778156131 GCF_019279795.1 Protopterus annectens
TATCTCCAGCTCATGTAACCCGTGGTAGGTGACCCTGGGCCTGTACACTCTTCTCCGTCTCCTCACTGCGGGTTGCCTGGCACCATCTGCATTGTCACCACCCTCAGCAAGTCGCCTATGTCTCATTATGACAGCTATGGCAGCCCCTAACATTTCTGCTCTGAGTTCAGCTTTTCAGTTTTCACTTCTGATAACTTAACTCCTGTCTTGCAGTGTCTCTTGAGAGAAACATTCTACACTGCTGTTTGCAGAGTTTTAAGTGCTGGGCTGGCCTAGTATTCTGCCTGTGTAATTGCCTGCATCTAATTGTTTTCACCTGCTAGCTCCAGCAGTATTCCCTGCTAACTTCCTAGTACATCTGTTGTTTCCTTTTCCTTTCTGTTTCCTCAGGGTGGGGCCGTGTGCAAACCAGCAGAAACACGCTCACAGTGGCTTACACGCGCACACATACTTACACAGTTTTGGATCTGCTTATTCAGTTTTCAGCGTGCATGCCCGCGCAAAGGTGTTAAACAGCTCCCAACACGCTCCCACATGCTTAGTCTGCCTTACACGCTGCACTGCCGCCGCACACTAGACACTGCCTACGCGCACTGCACCGTCTTACTCGGCTTCACGGGCAGAGCGCGGTCGCATACATCGCCCAACAAGAAATCTTGGTGTAGGCAACAGTGTACACCTTCCATTTCTTCGCTTTCTCATGTTTACTTGGGGGTACACCTCCTTCCTTGATATCTCTCTGACATCTGTCATGTAACTCTACCTTCCAATTACTTCTATCCCTTTCTACCATTCCCCCCTGTGATGTCACCTATCTCCTACTCTGTTCCTCCCCCTTCTGTAACTCTTACACTACTCAGACTGTGCTCATTTACTATGTGACAGTGGTATTCAGTATCCTTACCCTAATTTGCATCAGATTGCCTACTAATGCTTAGTTACATCTCTTACACTTGGCTTCCCCCTTGGCAACCACTACACGGTGGCCATGTTGTTTTTCCTATGCTGGTCCCTCCATTGACATTCCATATATTGCATAAAACCTACATTTGTAGGTTTAAAACCTTCGTTTTCAAGTTTTATGCAGCGCAGCCCGTTTGCGTGGGGCTGCGCTGGGTTTACACATCGGCAATTGCCAAAAAAAAAAAAATTTTTCAAATTTATTTTTCATATTTTTGCATGGGGTTGCATTGCCAATGGCCACATATTTGGCCATTGGCATGCTGCCTATACCATATGCACCCTTTATTTGGAGCTGTCATGGCTCCATTGCCGTGTTTGCAGAAACGTACTCAGTTGTCAACTGAGTACATTTCTGCAGCTAACACGGCTCTTACACGGGCTGTTCTTGGCTTCCTGGATCGCTAATCAGCCTCATTTGCATGCTATTTGGCTGCAAGTGGGCTGATTAGCTTAGCCACGCCCACTCCGTGTAAGAGCCGTGTTAGACTAACTCTTACACGGACTTTGGGCTGTTCCTGGATTGCGAAGGCTACATGGAGTCTTACACTACTCTTAGACTCCGTGTTAGCCTTCGTGAATCCGGCCCTATCCCTTTGTGGGGATTTTATGTTATTATATCTTACAAATTCAGAGAAAGATCTAAGACCACTAATACAGTTACTGGCTGAGTTTGGTAGCAAATTGGGCTATAAAATAAACCTATCTATAATAGAGAGAGTTAGAATCATAACTCTAAATTGTTCCAATTTTCACAGAAGGTGCAGCTTTTTGTTTCATATTTTTGGTCTGTTCCTCATAAAATCTGTGGTTTTCTGGCAAATCAGTGATGATCAGAGTCACTAAATAATGACACACATTTGAGTTTCAGACTTTGTATTCTAGAGACAATACATGCTAACTCACAACTTGTTATTCTAGTAACTTTCTAAGTTTATTAGAGCAATATTTAACATCTATCCCTATTTTTTTTGGCATTTGTCCCCCCATTACTTTATGCTTTGTCCAGATATCTTGCTCTAAGAGATGGAGCGGTATGGTTCAAATCCTATATACTTCCCCCTAAACTTTGAAGCTGACTTTCTTTTTTTGGTAAGTAGGAATTATATGACATATCTAGGGATTAAAGTTGTCAGCATAATTTTGTCCACTGTAGATTTAATGTATAGGGAACTGTCAACAAAAGTTAAAAAATCTATTTAAATGGAAATGCTTTATGTTCAGAGATATTACAGAGAGTGTAAGCTATAGACTGTTTTGTGGTACCACATCTAATATGTTAATCCAGCTCTTCCTTTGCCACCCCGCTAAGGATTTTCTAAGCTCCAGCAGAAAGAGACTAAAAACCTTCATTTGGGTGTAGGAAAAACATAGGGTAGATTGCCTTATATTTAACATTTGACAAAGAAAATCAGAATGATAATTTCAGTATTGAACTCACTGGGTTGGGTACTTGAATTCACTAGAATTAGGGAATGGTGGTCAGAACTGATCCCTTAGAAGCCTCACAATGTTTGCGCTTTTTTAAACTATAGCGGTTAAACAAAAGCTGGGATATATTCAGAGATCAGCTTCTGTGACAGGGACAGATAAATTCTTGGCAGAATTTCAAAGAAGCATATAGGCTAGATAACTCTTATAAGGAACTATATCATGCTCTAGCTAATGGGGCTTCCAAATTAAAGCTTATTACTAAGTGGAAGGAGGATCACACTGTACTGATAACCTACTTTATGAATAAAAGAACAGGAAATTTTACATTATGTTCTGCTACAATCCGGATATCAAAAATACTTACAGGGGGTCAGGTAAACCTGAAACATAAGTTTACAAGTCAATGGGAAAGACAGCTGCAAATTATTATAATTGATGAATACTGCACAAGTTTGATGTTAACTTTTAGATATTCCCAAAATAAAGAAAATATTGTTTCTTTGAATGGCAGTATTTGTTCAAAACCTTTTACAG
Source organism: Protopterus annectens (assembly GCF_019279795.1). Taxonomy (NCBI): domain Eukaryota; kingdom Metazoa; phylum Chordata; order Ceratodontiformes; family Protopteridae; genus Protopterus; species Protopterus annectens. Next base: position 1,777,859,060 of record NC_056735.1, read on the forward strand.
TGAATCTAGACTAGCTAGGATGTTTAAAGCAGTGTCACCAATGTATTGAAGATGTGCAATGGAGGAGGTAGGAGACTGGATCCACATTTTCTGGGGTTGAACAATGTTAGGTTTGTTTAGAGAAAGAATACAGGAGTTATTGGACATCTTTTGGGAAAGTAGAGTAGCACTTAACCCCCACATTTTCCTTTAGGCTTAGATGAAGATTGTGAGTTGAATCCCACTGAAGGGTCTATACTCAGTCTGATAATGACTGCAGCTAAAAAAGAGTTTATTAGAAAATGGAAACAGATATACACCCACTGATAAAAGATTTTCTAGGACTTATGCAAGAACTCAAGGAAACAGCATTATTGGGCCAAGATCATAAAGAAGAATTAAAGTTAGATATAAATGAGAGATATGTGACAGGATCATAAAAGCACATAGATCTTAATGATATGGAATGAATAAAGCTTGCATAATATTTAAACTTTATAATGCTGTTTTTACAATTGTCTTTATGTATTTCTTTTCATTAAATGGTTGGGAGGGTGGCCTAATGGTTAAGGTGTTTGCCTTACAAACACAAGGTACAGGGTTTGAATCTCACAGGAGATAATTGGCTAGGCTTCAAATGGCTCGCAAGGGCAGTTAGCCTAGTACTAATCCATGAACCTACGAAAAATTTGAGCTATACACTTATGTTTACTTTTGTATTGGCTGATTATACTGCAGTGTTGAATGTTATGTTTTACTTCAACTGACATGATGTTATATAAATATGAATAGTAAAAACTGAAATAAATAGATAAATGTAAACTTAGGAATACTGAGAAAAGGTCTCCTACTTAAGAACAAATCAGTGTAGTACTTGGCAGTATGTAAATGTCGGGAACCATTAAAAATTAGAAACTAGAACATGAAGAACAACACCAAACATGTAAGTTCTTAATTTATAGAAACATTTCAATATTCTTTATAACCACACAAAAATGTACACCAACTCTTCTAGTGACCCATTTTTTAGACTAATTGTCCATAAATACCATAGCATCCTTCCCTTATATAACATTTTATCAATTGATATATGGGAAAGATGGTAGGGTACCAGTGGGACTTTCCAACATCCCAATGTTGCATATGGAAACCAAAGAATAAAAAGGTCACACAGACAAACCAATTAATAAAAACTACAAGAAAAACTTAGCCAAACTAGAGTTTTCACTGTGATACCTTAAATCTTCTGTAATAGAGGCTCATGGGATATAGGCAAATGAACCCTTAAGGACATGAAGTGTTTCAGCTATATGGCTTCTGAATGTCCATGACTTTTTCCGTTTTTCCTTTTTAAGTCTTTATGGAGTCCTTCAGGCCAAAATGTTGCATATGGGTACAACTTATTCTTTGCCCCATTTATAGTCATGTGGAAGCACTATTTGCATTCTGTTGCTGGAACTTTTTTTGTCATTATTTCTCAAATCTCCCTTGCATGTTTACAGTGACAATACCATCTATTTATAGTCTCTATTTTTCATTTGCATTCTTCCCTGATCCATTTTCTTGTTTGCATTTTATTTCCGATTAACTTTTTACACATTATGGCTAAGTTGTTTTGAGTGCTGTTGTGTTTTATTTACTAAAAATCAATGTTAACTGAAAAAAGAACTTAAAAAATCCTACCACATCAACCAGAACATATGCATCCTTCCTAGCTTACATATAGGAAGGGTGAGAGGGTGGGAGGATGGCATAATGGTTAAGGTATTTACCTTGGAGACACAAGGTGCAGGGTTTGATTCTCGCATAAGGTAATTGGCTAGGCTTAAAATGGCCCGCGAGGGCAGTTAGCCTAGTACTAACCTATGAACCTATGAGTTCACAGACAATGTGATGACTTGTCAGAGTATTCAAAAGTCTTCTTTTCTGGCTCCTCAGCCCAGTTGTACTGCAGACAATGTGTCTTCATTTTATTTTTTCTGAAAGTTGCAAAGATTTTTTTATATATAGAAATCGAAAGGCTCCTACCTATAAGGGTCATACCTCCACAATACCACATCAATTGCAACACCACTAGGCCCAGAACTTACGATGAGGCTGCAAAGATTAACTTGACAAACCTCATGGAGCATATTCAAATCTTCCAGCACAGAAGGCAATACCTACTCCTTCACCACTCACATATACTGCAGATCTGCACAGATTACCCAGGAATCACCAGGAATGTGGGCCTAAGTCCCTAAAATTCACTAAGTTTGCTTCCAGACAAGGAAATGTGTTAGCTATAGGTGACAGAATCATTGGTGTACAGATTCCACACTCTCCAGGGTGGACAAGAACAGGGTGGCTGTAAGCCGCTTGTCCATTGCCAGGATCTATGATATCATAAGGGTCCTAAGGTCCCTTTAATCAGACAAGTTTGACTACAGACAAGTGGTGACCCATGCAGGAGTGAAATAACTGAGGCAGTCCACCTAGAGGGACATGCAGAGAGACATGATGGGACTTACTGTGCATGTGTTAGAGGCAGGAAAGACACTGAACTTCAGTAATAGCTTGTCTTAACCAAGAATGATGCCTAGATATCAAGACAAGGTAATAGTCTTTAACAGTTGTGTAAGTAGTTGGTGTTATTCTAAGGGGATTCAGTATGTGTCAGCCTGGGATAAAATGGTAGATAACACTTTGTTTTTCAGGGATGGCTTACAGCTGTCATACCAGGGCATCCACATACTGATTAAAGCCTTTGCTGTCCCCATGGTGTGTTTTAGACAGAGTTCCCTTCTGCAAGTCATTCCTACATAGCAAAGTAAGAACTCAGATTTGGAAAACTTCAAGGTGGCATTACTCAATGCTAGAAGTCTAAATAGAAAGAAGACAGAACTTGAGGCCCTCCTATAACTCAAACAGATTCAAAGTAAGTGAGACATGGTTTCATTACAGTATCAGCACTTCCTCTATATCAGAGTTTAATATGTATCATGCCATTAGGCCCTCAAGTAGCCTAAAGGAGTATTTGTTTTCATAAGAATCACTATTGTCTCACTTCAAATTATGACTCAAATCTGGTGATTCAAATCACAGTTAACAAAACCAACTGTTACTTCAGTGCTAGTTACAGATCTCCATCAATGTCCCTCAAAGATAATGGGAATTACTTTATCACAGTTGAGGGATTAAATATCAAACCAAATGCCTCTTGCTAGTGGACTTCACCCAATCATTTATTCTCATACTTATACTTCTAAAAATGTATATGTTCAGTATTTCCTAGACTTTCTTAATACTAATGGCTATTGTAAAACTATCCACTATATGCCTTAATATCCATGACTTTTTCTTTAATAACCAAGCGCCTACTTTTATCCCATCGTCATCTCCTCAGCCCTGGATAAATCTGATCACAAGTCAGTAATCATCTGTGTCAGACCTAGTAGGATCACCCTACTACCAAATGAGGCCATCTTTTATTACTTTTTTCAGGGCAGATCTACTTCAACTTGTAGAAGACCTATGTAAAATTCCCAACACTCCCCTACAAATGGACCCGTCTAAGAAAGCTGTTACAGTCACCTTTGACTTTTTCTTGCACCTAAGCAGCTGTAGAGAAAAGTTAGTAACTATTTGCCCAAAATATAATGGTACATTCAGGAATAAACCTCTCTGATGGTATCCCCATATTAATAAACTGTGTAGCAAAATAAAAATAACCAAAATAATGAAAAGTTGTAAGAAATCCCCAAATCTCCAACCCCTATCTCAGGACCACACTGAGACATCCCAGCAAGGAAGTTAAGAGCACCATTAGAATATGTAAAGGAGAGTATGAGCTTTAGTTGCTACAGATACCAAAGGAAACTACAATCTTTTGTCAGTTATGTCAAGGAATGAAAGAATAATTTCCAACAATGCACCGAGGTCATCCATAATAATATCACCATTATGAACCCAAGGACATAACCAATTTATTATCATACAAAAGTAGTGCTAACGTTACCCTAGCTACCCACATTGTTGCCCTCACTATTCCTGAAAATTTCATTTCTCCTGAAATCACCTTGGAACAATTCTTAGAATGCCTGTCAGATTCTAAAAATAATACTTCCATGGGACCAGGCAATATACCAGGCTGCATTTTCATCAGTGCCAAGTATGTAAGATGCAAGTCTTTGTTTAAGCTATTCAGTCCCAGCTTATCTATGTAGTTTGTGTCTGATGCCTTGAGGACAGCCATAGTTACTTCTCTACATAAGTGTGGCCCCTCTACAGACCCTCTACAGCCTCACTAACTTTATACGCAAAGCCATGTAATGTATCATAGTAGAACTTATTCATGTGGATACAGTCAGCTTAACCGATCTAGACCCCCATCAGTTTGGTTTTGTGAAGAGCAGGTCCTGTCTCCTGGACATAGCAAACCTTTTTTAAAAGGTTACAGAGGCTCTGGACAGTGCTCACTCTATGCATGCTGCTTATCTTACCCTGGTCAAGGTTTTTGACACTATTTCCCATGCTGGTATTATTGCAAAATTGGATAAACATAATATAACCCCCTACATTGTTCTCTGGATTTCAGATTGACTATCCAACAGATCCTTTCTAAACATAAAATTTTAACTAGTGACATACCCTAGGGATCAATACTGTGCCATCTCCTGTTTGTCTTTTATTTTGAAAACATTCAAGCTTATATCCTAGAAGTGTGGTTGAACAAGTCTGCAGATGATTGCAAGCTGGGCAATGCTGTTTGCTTATTCACTGTCACTAAACAGCTGCAGCAAGGACTGGAATATGCACATACCTTCCAAACTTAAAAAGTCTCAATCTAAATGCAAGAAAGTGCAGTGCTGTAGCAGTTGGCAAAAAGCTGTTCCCACCTCATGTGTTATCAATGGTACTCCTCTTCAGACAGATGTGGTTATAAAAGCCTGGGGTATTTATGTGGTAAACTCTTTCTAATTTTTTGCCGTTTTTCCCCATAATCAGGAAACCCTTCTGCCTGGCCCAGTTAATTTGTAAAGGAATAGCATCAAGACCCAAAGAAAGCATGTTATGACTCTACACTTACCTTATCAGGCCCATCATCATTGAATACAGTGTCTCCTTTGGCATATAGAAATTCAGGCAAATCACTCAAATGGGAAGGCCTCAAATATTTCTACCAAGAAAATTAAAGGCCTTAAATCCTTCAACTATTCTGGTAGATTAGAGAACTCAGAGCTCTCCTTATTCTCAGTAGCCTACCAGGTGCTCTGAAGTGATCTATGTTTGCTTTTTGAGCCATAAATCCTATCTGACCTCCTTGTTTCACATAACCAGTGGCTCTACAAACACCCACACTGGGGAGCTGCATGAACCCAGACAAATAAACAAAACTTGCTGGAGGTATAAGCTCCTAACTCAATGTATTTCAAGACTATGGAATAAGTTATAACTACAGGTCAAACACAGTGGTACTGTGCCTACCTTTAAGACTAGTCTTGATGACTCAGCTGGATGGATAAACACAAATTTATACTTACAGCCTTGCGTAATTTGGAAGGCAAGCACTATTAGGTACTTGAAAAGGGTAGGAAGAACTTTTAATTGTGTCTCCTTAAAGGTTTATATGGGTATGCATGTTATGGTCCCTGTGATCACTTGCTTAGCATTGTTCCTGTGTCCTAGTACTACGGCTTGCTGTTGTTGTGTACCTTCAAGATTCACTCCTTGGATATGTTGCTGACTGTTACTGCTGCTGCTATCATGTGGTAACCATCTGCTTATCTATAGCCCACAGGGTGTTTGGCTACAAAACACATGTAAGGCTGACATTTTACCTGTGTGAATTTTGCTGCAGCACAACAATGAATGCGACAACACAGTTTTCATATTTTTTTTATGTTACGGCTGAAAAGAGTTATATAGGATTTGTATTTTAGAGATATGAGAACCTGGGCATTTGAGGGTACAGACAGTATACTTCTGAACCCACTACTGCATCATCACATCACTTGTGAAGACACACTACAACCCAAGCATTATATGCTAAAGTTGGAAATTGAATGCATTCTGTTTGAGCATTTGCACATGATGTAACCTGACCACAATAGACAGCCAGACTTAAGAGATAGCACCTTCTGGTTAGTTTTGTTTTTCCAAACATAATTCTTCCTTTATTTTTCTACCATCCCAGAGAATCCTTCATACTTACTTCTGTTCACTTTTATTTTATCCTTTAATTCAGTTTCCACACACATCTTGTACACTTTCTTAATATTCCCATCTCTATTTACAGTGATCTATAAGTCAGGTATGGCACCAATTTGGGGAATTCATCCCTTTACTCTTTATGCTTAATACTTCCTCACTGCCATTTACCTTGCTGATAAATCTGATCACATATGCCACATATAAATAAAAGCAATTCATAGGATCGTAGGAAGTTACTAGGCTATTGGCCCCGACGCCCTTATAAGCCTAGCCAAGAGTTTAGCCCATACATAGACAAATCAGCATCCGATGGCCCTGTCCAGCAGGGACACGGGTGGAATCCCAGGGATGTGTTTTCTGTTTCTCATCCAGTTATCCAGATTGTGCTTAAAAAGAGGTAAAGAGGTACTCTGCTTGACATGGAGAGGGAGTTTATTCCATAGATGGAGGAGTCCGTGGGACACAAATCTGTCCCGCCAGCAAGTCCTATTGATGTCGCAGACCAGGTTGAGGCCTGAGAATACAGGGATGTTATGACCTCCTTGTCCCTGGATGAGTTACCCTTACTTATGAGGTGGGCCATGTAGAAAGCTTTCCGTACAATGGAAGCAACATGGTGGTTAAAGGTTAGGCTGCTATAAGTCTGGGTGCTCAAATCCCTCACGACTGACTGCATGCTTAGAACATTGTTATTAATGTGATAATTTGTGGGGACATCTCTTTCCCCAAAGGGGATGATGATGATGCATTTTTTGTACTCAGCTTGAGGCCATGTTTCTGGCACTAGTCATTTGTTTGGGTGAGACCCTCTTGGAGGATGTCCACATCACTAAGGGAATTGATGACAGCTCCCAACTTGCAGTCATCTGCAAACTTGGTCAACCATAGTCCACTGGTTTTGGCCTGTACCTCAGAAATATATATCCAAAATAACAGAGGTCCCAAGACTGAACCCTGGGGTGCTCCACTCGATGCGGGTCTACTGCTTGAGGTGGCTTCCCCTATTTTGACTAGGTGGGTCTATTAGTGAGCCAGTTGGTTACCCATCTGGTAACATACGGATTGATGCCTAGTTGAGAAAGTTTATCTATTATGCCCGAGTGGGGAATAGTATCAAAGGCTTTGGCCAGGTCAAGATAGGCAGTGTGCACTGTCTTCCCCTCATCCATGGTTTTGGTGACTGCCTCAAAAAAGGTCGACCAAATTTAACAGACATGACCTCCCCTTGATGAAGCCAAACTGTGTGGGATCGAGTGCTTGGAGGTTGCCAATGTCCTTGTTTATGAGGTCCATGATAATCCATTCCATGGCCTTGCAGATCAGGCTAGTTAAGCTTATGGGTCTATAATTTCCCGGATCAGTTGGCGCTCCACCTTTGTGTAAAGGGATGACAATGGCTGTCCTCCACTCAGCTGGGACAAAACCGGTACTCAGGCTTTGGTTGAATAGGGTGCCTAATGGTGCTGCAAGTTCCTGCCTGAGTTCATGTAGGATGCAGCCTGGGATGTTATCAGGTCCAATGGAGGCTGTATTATTTGCCTTTGAGAGAGCAGTGATGACCTGATCCCTAGATATAAGGGGAAGGGGGCAGGTACTGGGAATGCCCTGATTTACTGATGGGGGGACAGAGGGGTGAAATTTTCACTGAATCTGTCAGCCAGCAAGTTTGCTATATATATATATATATATATATATATATATATATATATATATATATATACAGCATTTGTATATGTGGTGTCCTTGACAATTTGGACTCGAAGTTTGCTTTGGAGGATTTCACTAGTGCTCTTATTTGCTTTTTTAGGCTAAGGAGAGATTGCTTCCAATTAGGCACCTGCTCCTTCTTGGTCCTGGTCAGCAATTTATTTCTTCTGTTATAGAGTTTATTTATTGCAGATGTCCACCAGACAGGTTTACTCTTCCTTGCAAAGGTTGAATTACTCCTGTCAGGTATTCCTGATTCCATGCATCTATATAAATATTCGTACAGTAATTTGGTATAGTTTTGGATACTGGTGCCAGTTCCTTGAGAGGGGTGGGGGCTGTGAAGCTGTTTATACCATCCCTCAGGAGGCTGTAATCAACTTTGGAGAAGTTTTTTTGATTGACCCTGGCTAGAGGGGGGGGGGGTCGAGGGAGATGGTGACTTCAAACGTGACCGCTTTATGGTCGGATCTTACAAGGGAGGATGATATTGCAGGGATGCTGCAGTGGCTACTCATGTCGGTTAATACCAAGTCCAAAATATTATCACCTCTTGTGGGGGTATTGACTAGCTGTTCCAAAGCATTTGTATTTACAAAATCAAGGAATCTCTGGGTATTTGTGTTCTGGCAAGTCTAGTTCTTCCAGTCTATGTTTGGGTAGTTAAAGTCACCCAGGATCAGGGTAAATGGTTGGATCTTCATAGATTGAAGAGGTCTAGATAGGCAGTTTTGGCATCTTGTGTCAGATTTGAGGGCCGGTTGCTAGCTATTATTTGTATAGGGGTCTTGTCAGTAGTTAACTTCCCCTGGAGTGTCTCCTGTGCGTCATACTGTTCAACCAGCCTGGAGTTGTGTATGTCTTTAATATATATTGAAACTCTACCTCCTTTGGCTTTACTACCCACAGTTTGGGGTCTGAATGTATGATATGATGAGTAACCAAGTAAGGCTGGGGTGCTCTCCACAGCTTTGAACCAGGTTTCTGTGACCACACAGATGTCAGCATTTTCCAGGGCTAGGAATGCTTGCAATGAGTGCAGTTTTGTGTTTAGACTCCTAGTGTTTAGCAGCATGACCTTTAATTTTTGTTTTGTTGAAATTTTTATGTTGGTAGTTTTAACCAAATCAGTTTTCCTAAAAAAGGCACTATAGGGGAGGCATGAGCATTTCCCAGAATCCTGAAACCCAGGTGAGACAGATGCAGGCCATCTCTGGCAAAGCATCGTGGTCTGTTGATCATATCTTCCCAGGCTGTCGGGTACTGGATTCCCCTGGAATGACACCAGAAACTAAGCCAATTGTTGAAGTCAATCATTTTCTGTTTGTATTCAAGCATCATTCTAGGTGATGGTAGAATGCTGCTTAAGGCTAGGGACATACCTGCCTGGGATACATATTCAGCGAGTTCAGTCATGTCTCTCTTCATATAGTCCAGGGAGGTATGTCACAAGTCATTCACACCAACATGGACTATGACAGCGTCATAACAGTACCTCTTGTTGAGAGACTTGAGTGCGTGTGTTATATGGTGGATTCTGGCCCCTGACAGACAACTAACCGTGACTTTCTCCTTATCCAGCCTGGTGAGAGGCACATCTGTGTGTCTCACAATGGAGTCACCTATGACTAATATGTTGGGATTATGGTCAAGCCTTAGTGGTTGTGAGACAGAGGTGTGTGAACTATGAGTGGTATGTGGTGTGGAAGGCTATGGAGATCACGTGTGTATTTGCCTCGGAGGTCTCCTTTGTTTGGATATGTTTTTGTTGAGAACCTCCACATATGTGGGTGTGTATTGTGTAGGTGTAGGTGGTGTTTGACGTGTAGTGATTGTGTTGACAGCCTTCTCAGTGCCAGATATGCTGGCTTGTGAGGGAGAGAGCTTGGACTCTAGGTTCCTAATGTAATTGCATCTCTCACAAATTGTGTTCCTAGGTGGTAGTAGTAGGTGGCTATCTGTGTACATAAGACAGTTGCGCAATTGAAGAATTTTACCTGTTTTGCGATTTACTAGTACTCTTCCCAACAATTCACTGCATATTTTCCTAAAGAAATTAATAAATGTATGCTACCCAACTCACCCAAGTTTTCTGACAACAAACTGTGCTTCTCACAATTCATAGGTTCTTACAAAGCTAACAGCCAAGGAGACTATCAAAGAAGTGCAGACACAGCACCAGGTACTGATGGGAAACTAACAATGTTCCCTAGTATGTAGATTTTCCTCATATATCACTGATGAAAAGTTCTCATAATCCAGCCAGTTATTCAGACTGGCTTTATAACTTGTTAGGGAAGTACTCTGCTTGATTTGTAAGAGCAACCTATTCCAGAAACAGGCTATACACTGGGTTAGGTATCTGTCATGTCATTTGGTGTTCTTGATGTAATAGTATACGTTTAAGTCTCTAGAGTAGGTATTTGCTTTACTACTGGTCTTGTTTAGGTGAAAGAGTTCAAAAAATCTTGTGTCATTAATAGCACAGAAGGATAAGCTGAGATCACCCCCTTAGGAGTCTGATACAGAGTAGGACGACAAGATCTGAGATTTCTTTGCTGAGGAAATGTTGAAGACTCAAGCTGGTTTAGATGCTTAAAAAGGTTAATGCCAAAGGGAGCATTGTATTCAATGACTGGCTGAATTATTCAATGATGTTTTCTCTTGACCAGGTAGTAACTAGTAACACTCTGTTAAGCACATACAACCATCTTCAAACACATTTTTTAAAACTGTAATAACTTCAGTTGTCTGACAATTAAGAAATCTTATTTTTAAAAAATGTTATCAAAATTTTAAGTCCATATTTACAGATGTATAGATATCTCATTTTGTGTTAATACCCAGTCACCATTTTTGTTTAAGAAATAGATTTAATATCTTCTCTTTTTCATTTCACTTATAGCTTTGCAGATTTCTCCTTTAAAACCTTTTACCTTCTACTCATTCCTGTAATACTTCCTATATGACTCATTTTATTCCTCTGTAAACACAGCCGTATGTAATCCATAACATAATCCACTATCTGTTTGCATCTTCTAAAACACTTCCCTTGTCAACTCTCATCTGATACATTTATTTACTATTTATGTATTTACTTACCTCCTTAAAAGGACATAATACTAGGCAGTTGCACTGTCACAGGGGAGTTTCCAGCAAGAACAGGTGTGCATCAAGGCTCATCTTTACCCTGACTGCTGTTTGTACAGGTGGCAGACTATATCAGCAAACAGGCCATAGGGAGCTGATATGGGGAAGAGGGATGATGAAGTTCAGTCAACTCACCTCTTCCTCGAGGGGTAGTGGGGGGGGGGGTAGTGAATGCTTGTGCATTCTCTTTCCATGGTTGAAATCCCAGTGGTAACTGTGGCTTACTTGGCAGGGGAGCAGCCTGCAAGGAGGGAAGGGTCAACTGATTTCACTATGTGCAGAGGTATGCATTTATATTGCAAAAGCCAATTGGATACCAACCCCTTGGGCATAATTTAGCATCTGCAGTTTTGCATTAAAATAATTTGATCTCTAGTCCACAGATAATGGCTCCCCCTCTTGGCTGTCTTAACATTTGTCCCTGGAAATGAATGGACAGAAAGGCACTTGGCCAGGGAAATGAATGGGAGGCCAGAGCTATATGGTTAAGTGTGGAGACCTGACCAAAAAAAAGGGGGAGAGGTCCATTATCCTTCCTTCTTTCCTACTATTTTATACATAATATATGTAAATGTAAATGCATTTCTTTTGTGTAACTTTTCTCTATGTAACTCATTGTACCATATTCTGCTGCAATTGTATTTTTGCAGTAACTCCATTGTTTTTGTATTTCATCTTATTTTATAACATGTACTTTTACTTCTAATTGCTGTTATTTACACTCTCTTATTATCTTATGTTTCTGGAGCTTTTCTCCCTGGGTCTACACTGAAAATGGGCTAATGGCCCAGTCGGATATTACCTGGTAAAATAAAATAAATAATAAAATAAATACTCAAACTTTTCATTGTTTTAAAAGTGTCTGTTAAAGCAGTAAAGAAATGTATTTATATTTTCTTGATTGATCATCATCATAATCTTTGTCCTTCCCATGTTTACATGGAGGTAGGGTGCTGCATCAGCTGTCACAACTTATGTCTATTTAGAGCCTCTCACTTACCTTCTTCTACATTCATGCCTACCGTTCTGTCTGAGGTTTTTATCTACACAATCCATCCATCTTTTGTCTGAACATCTTTGTATCTCCTTGCTTTCTTCCTGTATTTCCCAAATCTGTTTTACCAAATCATCTTCTGCTTTCCTGCCATGTGTCTGAACTACTGTAATCTGTTTCCTTGATCTTCTCTGTAGTTAGGACTACTTAATTACTTTGGCTGCTGCTGTAATGTCTTCATTTGTTCATCTGTCCCACAGTGAGCATCCTACTGCCTGTCTCAGGCACTTTATCTCCATTACCTAAACCTTCCTCAGCAGCTCAGCCTTCAATGCCCAAGTTTCTGTACATCCAGCAGCACTGGCAGCACCACTGTTTTGTATGCCTTACTTTTCTTCTTCTTTGGCATTGTCACGTCATATACTATTCCTGACACTTCAGGCCAGTTGGCTGTAGTACCTCTGCTTCTAGCTTTTATTCCCACCCCATTCAGATTTCTCTTCTTCTTAACAGTCCCTCACTGATACTTAAAGCTATTAACCTGCTCCACTGTTTCCCATTCTCTCTCAGTTTTAAACTTCTTCTGATTTCCCCCATTTGTTGCCATGACCATTGTCTTATCTGTATTGTTTCATCTCATGTGCCTTCAGTTTTGCATTCCATTCCTCTATTACTGCGTATATATAGCATGTTGGCTGCTCTGCAATGATGACCTGTTTGCTGATATAGTCTACCTCCAGTACAAACAGCAGTCAGGATAATGTCTGGACTTGATTCATACCTGCCCTTCCTGATAACCCGTTTGTAAGTCCAAACACTGTACTTTCATCATTGGGTCTCTGTATACAGCATGCACTAGTTCTACAAATGTTTTCAGGAATTCAGACATTGCAGCATTGCCCATATCAGCTTTTGGGACCTTGTCATATGTTTTCTCCAATGCTAGGAATGTCCATTTGGACTCTTTCTTCATTTTCATCTTCTTTACCACTATTTATCTCACTCCAAACATTGGGTCAGTTGTGCTGCATCCTGATCTGAATGCTGATAGCTCATGTGCCATATTACTTCCTACTACTCTGGGTGTTTATTTATTTTCTTCACGACTCACGCTTCTTTATCTTCTGCTTCTTCATCTTATAACCTCGTCTGACAAATCTTTTGATAGCAGCTGTCTCTGCAGATTGTATACTTCATACCTTCCTTTCCAGCTCCTCTCTTATCTTTTTTTTTCAACAACTCTCAAGCCTCCCCTAAAAACTTCAGACTGACAATTTATTTTCAACTAATTCCCATACAAATGTGTTTGTGAATACTACCCTTTGCCAGTCCTTATTTTAATAAGCTTGTATTCTGCTTAAACACTGTTTCTCACTCATCTCTCTCTCTGTCTCTCTCAGTCTCAAAAGAACTTAACAAACAACACTTTATGATCAGACAAGCCATTTATTTTTTTCTCCCTTGTTCTAATATATATTTAAATCCCCTGCACTGTGTGTGGCTGCTGAGCATCCCTGGCCTCTATCTTTCTATTCACTCTCTGTTCAAACTACTTTTACCTAATCTTTCTGCTACCGGTCGTGCCCTGCTGGACATCCAAGACCTACCAAACTCACCTACCGTACCCTGTTTGTCTAACTCCCACCTGGAAAACCAAAGTATTCCCTAAACTGAACTCCAAGATAAATAAAGAAAGTATGTTAAATGAGGTTCTACCTCCCTCTACATCTATGTGATATTGTTGTATAACTTGCTAGGTCTCTAGTATTAACCCGCCAGAACAGCCAGCAGCCATACCCCTTCTGCTTTGCTTTCCTCTACTCTGAACCACCCTTACCCACGTTATTATAGCCTTTCTAGTATCTAAAACTCCTTCAACCTTTCACTTCTGAGCTCTTTTTCTTACCTCCAGCCTTCTACTGTGGCTGCCACTCTATGTGTTTTCAGGTTTTGACTACTAGATGGTAGTATATGCCCACCTCTACTTTCTTCTCTCACTTTGTTTCTGTTTACTATAATTAATACACCATAGTATCTCACTCTTCTCTTTTTCATCTCACATATGCTAGTCCTTTTCTCCCTAAAACCTTGTTATTTTCTTTTTCTTACAACATCCACATTACCCTTACTTACCTTCCCTGTACTTACCATCTACTATACTGATTGTTTTTTCTCACCATCCTGCTGTGTCTTTCCTCCTTCAGGTCTACCCCGATCCGTTCACCCTGTGGGCTCACTCCGTTCCCCTACCCTACCCCCAATTTCAACCCACTCCCAGTACACTACATTTATCCTAACCCTGTTTTTCCTCTCCTTCCCTTCTGACCAGTCCCATCCCTACTCCTCCCCCTCCCACCACTCATCATTTAACTAATCCCTTCCCCTTCTCAATCTTTTACCTTCCTGCTCTCATTGTCATACTCCACCCCTTTCTCTTAACAACTCACAACCATACTCCCACCTTCTCTTAAACACTCCCTCTAATTTCTTACTACTACCTTTAAACTTAACTTACTTCTATCAATTATGACATCTCCACTTCCACAGACTCTTCTCATCTCATGTATAAGCATTCTGCTCCTAATAACTGTCTGTAATGCTTCCTCCTATTCCTATTACAAACTATCCCCCTCCTTCCCCCCACCTCTACTGCCCTCCCCCATCCCCACCCCTTCACATCCCATTTTCACAACATATCACCCTGTCTAATTCAACCAAACCCACTTCACTATTTTAAACTAAAACTTCTAGCCTACTAAATTAAGTATCATACACCCAAAGCAAAAGTGTTTTTCCCACAAACTACTAGTAGTAATTCAAAGGTCCTGCTCCCTTCTTCCTCTAACTAGCTTTTCCTAGCAGGAGACATTCACCCCAACCCTGGGCCTAAGACTAGTACTAATCTCACTCCCCCTACCTCACCTAATACTACCAACCATAAATACCTCAAGCTACTTATCATTAATGCCCAGAGTGTAAAAAACAAAATAGCACTCTTCCATGCTTGGCTAAACCAGACTCTTCCAGATATAGTAGCAGTCTCAGAGACATGGCTAAAACCCAACTTAACTGACTCTGAAATCTTACCCCCTGGCTTTCAATCACTCAGATGTGACAGTCAAAACAAAAAAGGAGAAGGTGTAGCCTTAATTTATACTAGCCTACTGAACCTTAGTCCTTACCAGAACCCGATTCCTCAGTTTAACAATGCTGAACTAGTCATAGGAATACTCAAAATGAATAACTTTAAAAGTATTTGTGTTATAGCCATCTATATCCCCCCTGGAAATAATACCTCCACTTTAGAAAACATTCTACTATGGGCCTCAACTAATATTAAGCTTGAGACATATATATTAGGTGATGTGAACATTGACTGGAATAGAATTAACAACAATAATCCCTCCTTATCTATCAATCTATTTAATTTCACTCAATTAACAAATGGCATTACCAGACCTAATAAGAACAACCCCCCAGGATCCACTCTTGATTGGATCTTAGTCTCTTACCCTTACAAGATTTCACACTCTGGTATCTTACCTGACACCTTGAGTGACCATCTCCCTGCCTTCATTCACCGAGCAACCCATTCCTCCCCTCACCAGCACCAATATACCCATACTCGTAATCTTACAAACTTTAACTCTTCTATATTCTCTGAAACTCTGAAACTAACAAACTGGGACAATCTAAAAACTTTTCCCCTTGATAAAGCCATAGACTTCTTTAATACAACCTTCCTAGACATCCTAAACACCCAAGCCCACGTAGAATAAAACGAATAAAACCCAAATCTGTTCCATGGCTAACTAAAGACACTAAAACACTCATGCAACAAAGAGACAAGACCTGGAAACTTTTCAACCAAAATAAACACCCTGATACCCTTCTCAAATATAAGCAACTACGCAACCTAACCAAAAAGCATATTACAAAAGACAAAAAATCTTATTACACTAAACTACAGTCTACCCATTCAAAAAATCCCCAAAAATTCTGGAACTCCATCAACTCTCTTCTGCATCCAGGTACCAAAACCAATCCTTGTCCTGATAACAATAAAACAGACACAGAAATTGCCATCCTATTCAACACCTTCTTTATCAACTCCATAGCTGAAATCACTAAGTCCTTCCCCAATCACATCTCGTCCCCCCCCACTCCATCCCACTTCCCCTTCCTCTACTCAACCTTCCACTTCCAATCCCACTTCCCCTTCCTCTACTCAACCTTCCTCTCCCAACCCTCCCCCCACATTTTATCTAAAACCCGTCTCCACCTCTTACATCAAAAAGCTTCTCTCCAGACTTAAGCCTTGCTCTAACACCCCTGACAATATCCCCTCACTCTTTCTAAAGCTTGCTGCAGATGATATCGCCATCCCCATCAGCATTCTTATTAATAGATCCATACAGGAATCTTATGTCCCCAAATTGTGGCATTCTGCCTTTATACTACCCTTCCACAAAGGAGGCAAAAACAATAACATCTCAAACTTCCGACCAATAGCCATTCTCTCCCCAATCTCAAAAATTCTTGAAAAATGCATCCACCTCCAGCTCATGCCCTTCCTCATCAATAATCATCCCCTCACCCCTACCCAACATGGCTTCCGTCCTGGCCATAGTATAATAACTGCTCTCCTCTCTTTTCTAGACATAGTAAACCATGCTCGTGACTCTGGAGAAATTGTATCCACAGTCCTTCTAGATCTATCCAAGGCATTTGACACTGTCTCCCATACCCACCTTCTGACTCACCTTTCTAATCTCAGTGTCTCTCAAAACTCCCTTACCTGGTGTAATAGTTATCTGTCCGACAGCTTCCAGGCTGTAAAATGGCAAACTGGTACCTCAACCTTCCTACCTACCCCAACCGGGGTTCCCCAGGGGTCCATACTCGGTCCTATGCTCTTTAATGTATTTATCAATAATTTCCATGCTGCCATTCCTAACACTAAAATAGTGCAATAGGCAGATGACTCTACTTTAGTCTGCTCTGCTCTTAATCTTCCTGAGCTCCAGGCAAAAACCCAAATTGCATTTACAACTACTGAGAACTGGATGTTTCAAAACCACCTCTCCCTTAATGCAAATAAATCCAAAATACTACTTTTCTCTCTCTCAAAAACCCTCCCCCTTGAAAAACAATCCTTCAATATCATCATTCATGCCAACTCCACTATAGAAGTTGTCCCTTTTGCTAAAATACTAGGGGTTACTATTGATGAACACCTGAAATTCGATACCCATATCCAACTAAATATTAAAAAAAAAAAACATCAAAAACTTGGTATGCTATACAGAAACTCTCACTTTCTTTCTCCTTCTACAAGACAAACTCTCACCACTACCTACTTACTACCATCACTATTGTATGGGTCTCCACTACTAACCAATCTTTCTTCCTCCATCTCTTCAAAACTAGAAATCTGTTACAACAAAATCTCTAAATTTGCTACTAAATCCAAACACTCCTCCCACAATTGTACCTCTTTACACATGCTAAATTGGCTAGAGCTTCGCAACTACATTGACTACCTCCAACTCACTACAGCCCACAAATTAATCTTTAAACCTACTGCATGCCCTGCTCTAACAAATATCTTACCATTTTACACTCCCTACAGACCCCTAAGATCTGCCTAACAAAATCTACTTTCTGTATACAAACCAAAACATCCCACTGGCCAGTTTCTGCTATCCTACTCCTTAGCAAAAAAATGGAATTCTCTCCCACCCTTGCTAAGAATCACTAAAAACTTTGAACACTTCAAATCCCAGCTCCATTCCTACCTCTCCCATAATTGGAAATGTAACTGCACTCTTCCTACCTAATCCTACTAATATCGCCTATACATGTACTTCCACATGTACCTCTATACCATGCTGTTGTCCACAACAGCTGCCCAGCTTTGAATCTAACGTAATATAAGTTCAAAACCTTGAATGTATATAATGTAAATACTGTACATAGCTTTCTATCTCTGCTCTCTCTCCCTATTTTGGAATATTTCTCTCTTCCACCTATACAAAAGGTTGATACTAACAGTTGATACTAACTAGCTAAGAAGTGTGTACACCACTTTTACTACTAAACTACAGCCTCTTTCTCCACTGTATATCTGCCTCTCTCTGATTACCCCAGAATCTTTCTCTAATAAACAAATGAATCTTTCTCTACTGCTTCCCTCTGCTTTCACCATAATCTTGTATGTATACATACTACACTTTGTACTTTCCACCTTTATTTCCTCCCCTAGTCTGCAAAAAACTATATTCACTACTAACCTGCAAATATTCAGTCTTTGCAACTACTTATAGAAGTTTTACAAATTGACAGTTATTACTTTGTTCTGGATATCCTGCTACATCTGTTCAAACATATACTGTGCAAATGGGTCTCTAACCAACTATGTATGTATGCTATGACCTGCATGCAAATGCTTCTCTAACTAACTATGTATGTATGTCATGAATTGCGTTTATGTTTTTATTTTTTTTCTTGTTTGCATTTATAATTTGCTATATCTTACCATATTATTTTACGTATGTTTTATAAAATGTATATAATTCCATGATTGTTTAATTGTGTGTAATATAGAGCTTTTCTCCCTGGGCCTCCACTGAAAATGAGCTCCTTGAGCCCAGTGGACCTCCCCAGTTATCAAACTGGAAATAAATAAATAACTGACATCTCCAAACTGAAAAATGTATTTTAATTTGCGTGCTCTGCTTCCATGCTGTGCTGGATCCAAAGTCTTCTTAAGACACACAGTCCTGCTGTGCTGTTTACTGCTGAATCAGAGACACAGAGCTTTGCATGACTCCATCTGTAGTCTGTTTAAAGCACCAAGCCTTTCAAACTGCACACTGATAAAGAAATATATTTTGCAGCTATAAGCACAGTTACAGATAACTTATTTTATAACAAACCACACATAGTCTGTCAGATTTGTAGCATATATTTACAAAGTTTTCATTCATTACAGATATGAATGATGACTTCTACAAAATACCTCTCTTTGTCCTTCTCTCACATAACTGAATTACCACAATAGTTTTATAGAGAGCTAGTCACGCACATAATTCCTCTTGGTATGTATGTTTTTCAGGCCTTCTGTGGGAAGTCACATAATGTCTGTTTTTAGACTTTTCTTTTGTCCTTTTTTGATTTACTTGTAAGCACTTTTGCTGATCAGGATGCCATTAACAGAAATCTGAAAGGAAACATCTGTACAAGCTGTTCCTATAAACAAATCATGTATTGCTGAATTTATAAAAAAGGATGTCTGTTAATAGATATTTGTTCTGCAAACATGAGAAAATCATGTAATCCTTGTTTTCCAATTCTGATGCTGTGAACAGAAGCCTGTCTGTTATACATACAGTATGAATGCACATTTCAAGCAAACTTTTTATTCTATGCTTTATCTTCCAGCATATTTACAACAGAATTAATTTCAGCCTTATAGTCATATCTAACAATTCCCTCTGTTTTTAAACATACTCAAAACATTTTATACTGATATGTATTTTTTGATTAAATTATATAGAAAACACGTTAAGAAACAAAACCTTTAGTCTTTTTTTGATACAAGTCAAAATGCAATTTTACATAGTTAATACAATGAAAACATATTACTACCAAAACTAAATGTATTTATAGGTTCATAGGTAGGTACTAGGCTATTGGCCCTAGGGCCTATATAAGCCTAGCCAAAAAATGTACCCTGGCTTTCGCCACCCAAGAAAATTTTTTTCCTGTGCCCCTGTTGAGCAGAGCCACAGAAGTGATCCCTGAGGTGAATTTCCCATTTCCCATCCAATCATCAAGATTTTTCTTGAAGAGTGCTAATGAGGAGCTCTGTTTGACATAGATAGGTAGTTTGTTCCAGAGTATGGGAAGTCTCTGGGACAGAAATCTATCCCTCCAGCATGTTCTGTTTATTGTGGTGACAAGGTTTAGGTCCCTAGAGCGTGTAGCTCGGAGGGATTGGGATTTCTTTAAGTGGAGCATGTCCAACAGCTCTGGGTTTGACATAGCTTTGTATGTTAGGCAGAGATCGCCCCTGAGTAGGGGATATGCGATGGAGTAAAGCTGAAATTTTTTGAGACAGTCTGCGTAGGGCATCTGTTTGAGGCCAGTAATCCTCTTTGTGAGGTATTTCTGTGGTCTTTCCAGTTGTTGTAGATGTCTTGTGAGGTACATACCAAAAGGGGTGTTGTACTCTATAATGGGTCTAATGAGTGATGAGTAGAGGGGAACAATGACCTCTTTTTTTTTGGAGGAGAATCCTTTTGTGATGAGATGAGCCACGTAGAAGGATTTCCTGACCACTGTAGTGCTGTGATTATCAAAAGAGAGACTACTGTCCACCTGTGTCCCAAGGTCTCATCACATTTTCGGCATTAAGTAGACTACCAGCTATGTGGTAGTTCATGGGTACAGAATTTTTACCAAAGGGGATGACAATACACTTTTTGGCATTGAGCTTCAGGCCATGGCTTTGACACCAAGTATCTGTCTCAGTGAGGCCCTTTTGTAGTTTTTCCACATTGTTAGGAGTTTCGATTATGGCTCCTAGTTTGCAGTCATCTGCAAACTTTGTTAGCCAAAGACCTTCGGTGTTAGCCTGCACTTCAGAGAAGTAGATACCAAACAGGAGAGGACCCAGGACTGAACCCTGTGGTACTCCACTTGTCACTGGTCTGAAGTCAGATTTGGAATCCGCTACTTTCACAGTGTGGGTTCTGTCTGTGAGCCAGTTGGCAACCCATCTTGTGACATAGGGATTTATACCTAGTTTAGTGAGCTTATCTATAATTCCAGAGTGGGGGATGGTGTTGAAAGCCTTGGCGAGATCTAGATAAGCTGTATGAACCATTTTACCCTCATCTATGGCTTTGGTGACTGCTTCAAAGAAATCAGTCAGGTTTAGGAGACATGATCTGCCTTTTACAAATCCAAACTGGGTAGGGTCCAGAGTTTGGAGATTACCAATGTCTTTGTTTATGAGTTCCACGATGATATGTTCCATGGCCTTGCAGACCAGGCTTGTCAGGCTAATGGGGTGGTAGTTCCCGGGGTCCGTCGTGGCTCCCCCTTTGTGGAGTGGGATAACCGTCGCAGTGCACCATTCAGTGGGTACAAAGCCTGAGGTGAGGCTATGATTGAACATGGTACTTAGGTAGGGTGCCAGTTCATTCTGTAGTTCATGTAGAACGCAGCCTGGGATATTGTCAGGTCCCATGGATGCTGTGTTCTTGGCTTTGGAGAGTGTGTTTTTTACCTGTGCAGCCATGATTATAGGAACTTTGCATTCTTCCGGTATAGAGATGGGCCCTCTAGGGGGTGAGAGGGGGATAAAGTTAGCACTGAACCTATCTGCTAGGATGTTGGCAATATCAGTTGGTTCTGTATATTTAGTGCCATTGTGCTGTAACTCAGAGCAGATCTGAGTGTCCCCATTGAGATTCTTGACATAGCTATAGAATGCTTTGTGATTGTCTTTAGAGTCAGTGGCAATTTTGTTTTCGTAACTAGCTTTTGAGGATTTTATGAAGGATCTCAGCTTCTTACTGTGGTTGACCAGGGAGTTCCTCCAGTCATGGGATTTTACTCTTTTTTGCAACAGTTTCTTTCTTCTGTTGTAGAGTTTGTTTATGGCAGAGGACCACCAGATTGGCTTCCTTTTTTTGGACGATAACATATTGGTTCCATTAGGGATAGCATGATCCATGCACTCGTGTAAGTGCTTATAAAGTGTATTTGTGTAGGATTCAGCAGTCATGCCTCTATTGTCCGTCTGCATGGGTGTCATGAAGTTTGCCACTTCTGTCTTAAGAAGTGTGAAGTTGGCTTTGGAGACATTTTTATGATAGTTTCCCTAATTGGGGGTGGGCTGTGGATGTCTAGGCTGATTAGCTTGTGGTTGGATCTGACCAACGAGGAACTGACCTCTGGTGTGGAACACTGGTTTCCCATGTTGGTAATGACCAGGTCTAGGATATTGCTGCCCCTGGTGGGGATGTAAATAAGTTGATCCAAGGCATTGGAATTTATGAATTCTAGAAAACGTTGAGCAAAAGAGTTGGTACATGAGTAGTTTTCCCAGTTAATGGTGGGGTAGTTGAAATCGCCTATTATTAGGGTGTTGGGTTGTACCCTAATACTTTCCAGTGTATCAAGAAATGAGGAGTGGGGAATCCTGGGGCATGGTGGTGGGGGGGTCTGTAGCAAGCTACAATTTGGATTGCGGTCTTGCCCAGAGTTAGTTGCACTTGGATAATCTCGGATGCATTATGCTGAGCAACTAGCCTGGAGGTGTGGATATCCTTAATGAATATGGACACGCCTCCACCTTTAGTGCTTCGTTCTGGGTTAGGTGGCCGGAAGGTGTGGTATGAATTGTAGCCTGGTAATGCAGGGGTGCTCTCTGGAGCTTTGAACCAGGTCTCTGTCACTGCACAGATGTCAATGTTCTCCATTTTAAGGAGTGCCTCGAGTGAGTGCATTTTGAGGTTTAGACTTCTAGCATTGAGTAGCATTACCCTCAGATTTTGCTTGCTTGTACCTGTTACGGTGGTGAATTTGTCATTTGAACCTTGCCTAAAAAAGGCACTATAGGGGTGGCAAGAGCCTTAGCCAGTATCTGGAATCCTAATGGCGTCAGGTGCAGGCCATCTCTGGCAAAGCATCACGGTCTGTCAATCAGGTCATTCCAGGCAGACAAATACTGGATCCCCTTAGAATGACACCAGAAGCTTGGCCGATTGTTGAAGTCAATCATTTTTGTCCTTGTACTGTGGTATCATTCTGGGTGATGGCAGGATGCTACTCAGGGTTAGGGTCATACCTGCCTGGGATACAAGATCGGAGAGTTCCTCCATGTCTCTTTTCATGTAGTCCAGGGAGGTACGTCTCAGATCATTCACACCAACATGGACAATGACAGTGTCATATTTGTACTTATTTTGGAGTGACCTGAATGCATGCGTTATGTGGCGGATCCTGGCACCTGACAGGCAGCTGACAGTAATTTTCTCCTTGTTTAGTCTAGTGAGTGGAACATCAGTGTGCCTGACTATAGAGTCATCTATGACTAGAGTGTTGGGTACGTTGTTATGCCTTATGGGCTGTGGTTGAGTGGCACACTGAGTTTGTGGGCTATGTGTCATTTGGGTTGTGTTGGGGGGTGGAGTTTGCTTGCGTTTATGCTTTGGATGCCCCTGATGCTTGGGCAGGTTTTTATTGAGAGCCTCCGTGAATGTAGGTGTGTGTTTTGTGTTTCTATGTGTGTGTTTTGGTGGTGTAGGTTTTGAGGGACTATGTGATTAGTGTGGTGTGGTGCAAGTGTTTACCTTCTCCTCTTGACTGTCTAGTCCAGTCTTGTGTGAAGAGAGCTTTGCTTCCAATTTGGCTATATAAGTGCATCTCTCACAGGTTGTAGTGTTGGGTGGTAGGAGGAGAGGGTTGTCTGTGTACATGAGACAATTGCTGCATTGCCCCAAGATGCCCAGATTCATCAGGTAGACAGGAGAAATCACTGGGAGCTGACCCTTAGACATGCCTGGATAGGTGCTTATTTATTAAGTACTAAAAACTGCTTCCCTCTAGACAAGTGAGGAAAGTTGAGTGCTGTAGTAATTTGCAGCTTATGTAGTGCTTACAATGAGTTCTGAACAAGTGCTGAGTTCAAAGAAACAGATTTGAGTGCTGAATCTAGAAAACAGGCTAGTTATAAGAAACAAAACTAAGCTAGAAGGCTTCCCTCCAACACAGAAGGGCTTGAGGGCTCAGAAGCCTACAAACAGTCTAGACCACTTAACAGGAAAGGCAGGAAACGAGCTTAAAATTTTTTTTGTTCTCTTTCCCAGATGCTCTCTTGGTACACAGTAGGAGTGCCTGAAATCAGAATGTGATCTCACTGCACTCAGTTGAGTGAGCAAATGAGATGGGCCCAGAAGGAGTATCCAAACACAAATTTACAAGAGGGACGGGCAGATTCAAAGCCACTAAGATTAACACCAAAACAAAAACAGGGAGAGTGGGTGGGAAACTAACTGAAGAACAGAGTCAAAACTTCCACTTGAGTTTAATATTCATGCAACACAAAATTAATAAATTTAAATGCTGTATTATTTGAAAAAAGTGCAGATAAAAGGTTCTTCAATTCTCTTGTATGTCCAGTTGAATACAGCTAGATCTTAGCAGGCCAAAGCTGAGGTTTTTAAGCAGAAAATATTTCAAACTGTACCACTTAAATAGGCAGTGACAGAAATCAAAGAATGTGGCTACCCCCACACCTTCAATTACTAACAGACAATAAAATTCAAGCAAGCACTAACTGAAGAACAGAGTCAAAACTTCCCCTTGAGTTAATATTCATGCAAAACAATTAAATCAATTTCAATACTGTATTTGAAAAAATTGCAGATAAAAGATACTTAAATTCTGTTATATGTCCAGTTGAATACAGCTAGATCTTAGCCAGCCAAAGCTGAGGTTTTTAAGCAGAAAATATTTCAAACTGTACCACTTAAATAGGCAGTGACAGGAATCAAAGAATGTGGCTTCCCCCACACCTGCAATTACTAACAGACAATAAAATTCAAGCAAGCACTAACTGAAGAACAGAGTCAAAACTTCCACTTGAGTTAATATACATGCAACACAATTAAATCAATTTAAATACTGTATTTGAAAAAAGTGCAGATAAAAGGTACTTAAATTCTCTTATACGTCCAGTTGAATACAGCTAGATCTTAGCTGGCCAAATCTGAGGTTTTTAAGCAGAAAATATTTCAAACTGTACCACTTAAATAGTCAACGACAGAAATCAAAGAATGTGCCTACCCCTACACCTGCAATTACTTCTTTTGCAGACCATTCTGTGAAAATATTTAATCAATTATGAGCTGTGTCTGCTTTAATTTAACTTGATTAATTTATTATTTTGCAATTACAGAATGTAATTTATGACTTAGAACTGTTCCATTAACTCTTTGCAACTGTTGAATTAACTATAAGAGACAAGAACCATTTATACACTACTGAAAATATACAGTTTTAATGTCATTTTAACCATAACATTGTGGTCATGTCTCTGAACTGCACATTAACATCTTGGTAAAATACTGAACTGGGCTTAGATAATAAATATTTGAATGTAATTATTTCAGTATATTTAATACTTGAGGATTTAAAAAAACATGATTTATACACTAGAGATTGCCATGTACATATTAGTCCATTAGTTGTATGAATACAATATTTTAATATAATTTTCCTCTTACTGGGGTAAAACTAGTGATATTACAACTTGACAAATTACTTTTGAACTTATTACAATGTATCCTTTACAGTATGTATTTCCACAGACTGTTTGCTATTTATGCATTTCAATCTAGTAGGTACCCTGGACCCATTTTTTAAAACATGTTTTTTTGCATAATGCCTTACTATTAACTTTCCCTAATAAGGTTTTACATTTGCTAATATGCAGTATATACATTTCATTCTGTTATTATTATTACATCTATTGCATTCATACTGTATGTAACACAGAATAATTTTCTTACCAGTCAACAGAGAGACAGATAGCCAAGCTGCTTTACTCTTATTAACTATTTTCATTTAATTTTTACACATTCATTACTAGACATTAATTTCATTTGTACTGAATTCTTCTGCATTTGTACATACAAAGACTGTAAAGTACATTTAGTCTAATCTTAGAAATGTAATAACATTAATAAGCAAAATTTTGGAAAATGTTTGTCTCTTTAAAAATATCTAGTGGAACTGGCACCAAGGGCATATGTTCTGTTATTTTAAACTACATACTAAAATAGTGACCAGTCTTGTTCAATTTTTTACATATTTTTACTCTCTCTTGTAAAGCTGTAATAAAGCAATTTTAAATCATCTTGTGTATAGCTTTGGAGTTTAACAAGTTGCAAATACAATTTAATACTAAACAATACAATAATAACTAGCATAAAATATCTTGGACTTTCAGATTTAATCTGTTTACCAGTGTTTGTAATGTACTAATACCTGTTTTTCCCTCCCCCCTAAAAGAGTATTGTCAAGAAAGAATGGAATATTATTTCTTCCTGTAGCTTCATTATAGACCCTTGTGCAGTACTGCTTATGCAGTCAGTGTAAAACTGAGAAAGTACCCCTCCCCTGTAGTATTGCACTATTGTTTATCTGCTTTATGCTGTGAGAATAGAATGTATGTCAGCCCAACACTTTGGTTATACATTTACTTTATTAAACTATGGACTTTTGTCTGATTTGATAATTTTTATAAAGCTTTTGCTGTTTACTACTACTATTAGGTATTTATACCCTTCTGCATAATTGATTTGAATTGTATTTATACTATAGCCCATCTGTTGGCTGTACTTGATGCAACTGAGTTTTTGTTTCTTTTAACATTTACTTGCAAACAGATTATCAGTGACATCTATGCACACTTGTGACATTTTATTACAATTACCAAATAGTGTTGCATATGAACATTTTAATAATTATGTTTTAATAACTAATGCTTTAGAAAAACTCAAGCTACTTGTCTGGCAATCAGTCTTGTTTATCTTATCTTTCCAACATTTCCTGTAACTATTCATCTAGTCTAGAAAGGTCTGAGCTCACATTTTATTTAATAAGTATTTGTGATTTGCATAACTATGCATTTATACTACATAAATAGGCATTATTTTACAATTAGCTTACATGGATTTCAATATTTATTTATTTATTTAACTGTCCTGCCATTAATTTTACAAAAACTGTTTGACTAATACCATCTGTGATTTTCTTTCTTTTCAAAATTCAGAACTGTAACTGTTTGGTGTGATGTTACAATACAATTATATAAAAATTATAAAAAAAAACAAACAGATATTAGCTTAACTAACACATGTTTATATTTATATTATTTATGTTGTCTGTCTTTTGCTTCAGTGCATTGTAAACAAATGTACTCTAGATGAAAAGAACATACATGCATGTCTGTCTGGTATCTTTATATCTTTATTTAAGCATGTCAGTCTTGTGACTTGAAATCTTTACTCTTATTAACTATTTTCATTTAATTTTTATACACTAGAACAGTTTTGTTTGCCTTTTGACTATGCTAAGAATGGCAGTCATATGCTCTACTTTACTGTAGTACTGATAAATGTCTTGCTTTAACTGAATGAAAGTAAAATATTTAAAAATGATTTGTCCCTACCATGTATGCTTAACCATTTTCAAAACATAAACATATTATAAAATATATTTCTTTTGCACAGATTAGCTGTGTATGCAGGAAGTTCCCAGTCTCTGTCAGTTCAGCTAATTTATTTCCTTTATCCTGCAACTGCTGTTGAAGAGTTTCCTGTAATGTTGCATGGTCTTTCTGACATTCTTTAGTAAGCTGTTTTGCCGACTTTGAAATTCCCATGCACTTTTGAAAAGATGTGTGTATAACTTGTCTAAGCTTCCTGAACTCATTGTGTCTGTCTTTTACAAGTTTATTACATTCTTTTGTAACAAAATGTACTAGAGGTTCTATCAGTAACTGATTTGACTGTTGTTGCAACTCTGAAATAAATCTTTTACTTCTGGTGACAGAACATAACTAACATTTGAATATAATGTCAGCATATTAGTGGCATGCACTGTATTTTTATGACATTGTACACACAATAAACATTTTTTTATACCACACATGATTTTGTTTCAGATACCAGTCAAATATTGTAATCTATTTGCATAATGCCTTACTATCAACTTGTAATCCATTTGCGTGATGCCTTACTATTAACTTTCCCTAATAAGGTTTTACATTTGCTAATTGCAGTATATACATTTCATTCTGTTATTATTATTACATCTATTGCATTCATACTGTATGTAACACAGAATAATTTTCTTACCAGTCAACAGAGAGACAGATAGCCAAGCTGCTTTACTGTATATGGTTGAAAAGTCTCTGTCGTCACTTGTGAAGTTGGTACAGCAAAACTGGCAATTTCAGTCTTACAACTTTGTCTTGTACCTTTTCTGGAGAATTTATGGAACTGCTCACCTTCCTGCAATGCAGTCTCACCGGATGTAGACGTCTATTAAACTGTATTATTGCTGCAAACTGTAGAAATCTGAAGTACGTCACATAAACGTTACTGTGCTTTTACAGGAGTGACCTTATACAAGGCATTACCCACTCACTCCCCCCGTTTTTGGATACAGGCTAGGAACTTTGTCAAAGGTTCACCATTGAAAAATTTATTTTAATTTGCATGCTCTGCTTCTATGCTGTGCTGGATCCAAAGTCTTCTTAAGACACACAGTCTTGCTGTGCTGTTTACTGCTGAATCAGAGACACAGAGCTTTGCATGACTCCATCTGTAGTCTGTTTAAAGCACCAAGCCTTTCAAATTGCACACTGATAAAGAAATATATTTTGCAGCTATAAGCACAGTTACAGATAGACTACATGTGGTTTGTTATAAAATAAGTTGTCAGATTTGTAGCATATATTTACAAAGTTTTCCTTCATTACAGATATGAATGATGACTTCTACAAAATACCTCTCTCTGTCCTTCTCTCACATAACTGAATTACTACTATAGTTATATAGAGTGCTAGTCACGCACATATTTCCTCTTGGTATGTTTTTCTGGCCTTCTGTGGGAAGTAACATGTCTGTTTTTAGACTTTTCTATTGTCCTTTTGTGATTTACTTGTAAGCACTTTTGCTGATGAGGATGCCATTAACAGAAATCTGAAATGAAACATCTGTACAAGCTGTTCCTATAGAAAAAACATCACATATTGCTGAATTTATAAAAAAGGATGTATGTTAATAGATATTTGTTCTGCAAACATGAGAAAATCATGTAATCCTTGTTTTCCAATTCTGATGCTGAGAACAGAAGCCTGTCTGTTATACATACAGTAGGAATGCACATTTCAAGCAAACTTTTTATTCTATGCTTTATCTTCCTGCATATTTACAACAGAATTAATTTCAGCCTTATATTCATATCTAGCACAAACATTCTGAATGACTTGTATAAAAAGTTTGCAGCAGAGTAGGGCTTGTGCCCATTAAAAATCATGTTCAAAACTCAGTGATTCAAATAGGTGGCTGCCCAATTGTGTAGCACAATATGCACAATTCTGCAGGCTTAATACCAAAAGCTTGGTGCAACTATGCAAATGAGGTGGTCCATGACAAGCAGTGATTCCATAGACCTCTCAACTATACCTATTTTGGAGATGCATGCCTATTTTCAGGCTTGATTTACTCTGTTTCACAATGTACTGATTTTTAGAGGTGTGTACCTATTTTCAGGATTTATTTACCTCTTCACGTAGTTTTCTGAATTACCCTATAGCACAGGATTCCAAAACTGTTTTGTACACAGGAAACTAGCCTGCATGACCAAAAGAACCAGAGCGAGCAACCATACCTTGCATGTCTCCTTGTCAGAAGCAAAAATAAAAGGATTTGTGAGGCAAATGTGTGTAATAGCATTCATAAAATCTATAGATTTTATGCTGTTTTTGATTTTTGCATCTGTTGTGTCACTGATCTGAACTGTATCCTACAGGCCTGATGGGAGTAGGAAGAGCTATGTGAAATTCATTATTTAAATCCTATGATAATTAAGAGTCCAGATTTTCTGGGCGGGATGTACTTACTTTTCAAGTTCTTTGTACCTGTTTCCAGTCTCTGTAAGTTGAGAGCTATGATTGAATCATGAAATGTAAGACAGCCCAATAAGGAATGTCTACAAGTCCCAGATTAAGAAGACTGTAAGTGTATATTACTGGTGGTTCTATTTCATACAGAGTCACCAATGTAGTTCTCATGCTGAGGTTATGCTCTACATTGTACAGCTGAGCAACATCATCAGCAAAAAAAAAACAAAAACAAATAAAATAAAAGCTTTAATAGACTTGAAAAGGTAGCCAACTACTGCCAGTTTTGTTATGGAGTACAGTGCAGACAAAATTGCTATCACTCATGTACCTAGTTACACACAACCTTTGTGATATATAACCCTTCAACCAATGGGAGACATTCACAGGGCTGATTCCTCTCATTTATATACATTGAAATTAAGAGCTGTGTGCTTGTGTGTCTAAGCCATCTAAAAACTTTATGAACTGAACTTAGGTATGTATGCATGCATGCATACAGTCAGGAATACTTTGTCCTACATCATCAAGAGCATACACTAGGAATATCTTTGTGATATGCAAACCAGCATGGATTGGTGGATGGCATAATGGTCAAGAAAATTACCTTATAAAGGGGGTTGGTTTAGCATAATGGTCTTTATCTCATAAACACAAAGTACAGGGTTTGATTTTAACCTCAGGTTATTGGCTAGGCTTAAAATAGCCCTTTAGGGCAGTTAGCCTAATATTCACCCATGAATCTATAAAACCATGAACTACTTAAGATATTTAAGCTGAGTGAAATTGTTATTAAGATGGTTTATTAAATGCACCCATCATTAGAATATTCGTCACTAGTTTAGCATCAGTGAGTTTTCCCATTTATATATTCTCCAAGCAAATCTGTTCTTTAGGTCTTTATATGTACTTGCAGGTAAATTAATCCTTATCCATTATCATTAAAGTGAAATAAAGAATCTCAGGGCTATAGGGGTCAAACATATGGTGTGGGTCTATATCACATATTTGAAGTGTCAAAATTTCGACTATGTAAATATTGAACCCAAAAGTTCGAAAACTGAAAACTCCGAACACTCAGAACAGCAATTTTTTTCCCTGGGAAAAAATCGCTGTTCTGGTACAAAACGCAGAAACACACTAACACTACATACTGTTTCTAATGTGGGGGGCTTTGCCCCACACCCCCCACTTAAATATACCAACTCCGAGATCGCACCACAGTGGAGGAAATAGCAAAGACGCAGAAAAGGCCCACCAAATTCTTTACCTGGGAAAGAATTTGATGTTCCGCGGCTTCGTTATTTTTAGACTTTGAATTTCCCAGTTTGAAGTTTCGGCATTTGGACATTTGTGCATTCGGACTTATGATATTCACCCATATTGGGTGATATGTGTAAGATCTTTGCATTATTCTAATGGACAACAAACTAAAATAAATAAAATGATTTCCCTTGCATAAAGTAGCTCATTTAATTTCTAACCGTTCTTTAATTTTCCTGAGAGCAGCCTTCCAGTTTATCTAGAGTAAAAGCACTGGACCATTGTTTCTTGCTGTCCCTCTTTATGTGAGTCTTCATGC
The DNA here is from genome assembly GCF_019279795.1 of Protopterus annectens. NCBI lineage: Eukaryota > Metazoa > Chordata > Ceratodontiformes > Protopteridae > Protopterus > Protopterus annectens. The sequence goes on from NC_056735.1 coordinate 1,777,890,374, forward strand.
TAGTAATAAATTGTGCCAACACTACTGACATGACCATGGACTTAACTAAAAGCACATAGTTACTGTATGTAACTACACACTGTTTACAAATATGGTGTCCTGCCCTTTCTTCCTTTTGAAGTTAGTTGTCATTCCTGAGCATACCTCAGCCTTAGTCACCCATTTCATTGTATCCTTGCCCATTCTATTTCCCGCCATTTTAATTTTATCCATATTCAGCCTTGTATCCTATAAAATTGTTTTAGGAAATACATTTCAATTACTCATAAGTAATAATACATTTCAGTTACTCATAAGTAATATAACAGGCTAGCCATTATCCTCAAACCATTCACACGTCTTTTCCTTACTGGTTTATCTACCACTCTCTTAAAAAAAAAAATCTGAAAAAAAGATTATTATTAATCAAAATCAATGACATGAATAAAGAGCAAAAAAGCCATATGAAATAAAACAGAGCTGTAAAACAGTTTTCTCAAGGATTTTCAGAAAATCAAAAGGGAAGAAAACTGTAAATAAATATTGGAGGATTATGGGATTACAGATTAAAATAAAAAAGCTATTGAAGAATTTGGACAATGAGAAGTCAAGCAGACCAGAGTTAAAGAAGACCAAATAATACCCACAGACAGCAGTCCACAATCAGCAATACTGTCAAGCAAGAGTCATTTTAGAAGAATGCAAAATGATGCCCAAATAAAAGTAGTCTGTTGAACTAGTTGTGTGGAATAGAGAGATAAAGCCCAGATGTACCCCTGCTTATATTGCCAATATTCTGAAAGCCTCCAAAATGCATAAATATTCCCAGCTCACTAAGAGAGGAGTGCTGGCCACTGTCTCTCAGATTTTCTGTCTCTTGGCTGATGCTTCAGGGCTGTGTTGGAAGCATGACTGCTGATTTTATAGACAACATCCCCTTCCTGTATATCATGCTGACCCTGTTGCCTTTAATACAGTTTGTACATTTTTTATTTCCAGCCCTCATTCTTAAATTTGCTAAATATTGATGCTTGTATTTAAGCTCTGATTTAAACTATGACTAATTCAGCGTTATGTTTCTGGGATCTTTCTTCAAATTCACTACATTAGTTTTAAGATTTAAAGTATTTTCATATGCCATCCTGAATTTGAGAATAGAGGCGGTTATGCCTTAATGCAGTGCTTTATTGCTTTAAGTAGATATGTAAAATCCTACTATCAGTCGGTTTTGGATGTTACTACACAAGACTGTTAAGTTCAAGGTAAAGACAGTTGAAGTTAATGAATATGAAAAAATTACTATGTTGGCTATGGATCCCATTTTAAGTTTATGGAGGGCAAGTGAGCTCCTCGTAACAGAGAAAGTTAAAACTGCAGTTAGGGGAAGATAACTACCAAGTCTGATATTGCTGTATCTCAAGAGACTTCCACCTTCATCAAAGTACAGTTAGTATAGCTAGAATGATAGATAGATAGCTGTAGTGAGTACATAAGGATAGTGGGGGTGGGGTAGGAGACAGAGGGTCTTGCTCTCCTTCAAAAACGTTTTTAATATGCATCACTAAGCTTTTTAGTTCACTTTCTTAACCTTACTTAAGTTTTCAAAGTTACAAGACTTGCAGTATAGAATATTACACTTTCAACAGTGACCCTGCATCCTTCTATACAACAGTAGTACAGACAACATCTGCCTCAGCTGTGTTCTCTGGAATGCTAAAGACAGTTTACAGTGGTCTAGAAAAGTCAGAGCTGGTAAGCTTAAGCAAACTATATGTATGGAAAAGTATGACAGGAACTGTTACAGAAATATTTATTTTGCTATGTTAGAATCCAACAAATCTTGTCTGTTCAAAGCCAGCAATGATTTTGTCTTATCTGGCTTGAACTTGTCTGGTTATACTGTTTTAAACAAACCTACATGCTAAGCCCAGATGTTCTTCAACCAAGCGAGTATTTTCCTTCTTGCAACATGAATCCTTTTGTTGTCATACACACAGTATTACTTAGTTGTTACTCTTTTTGTTTGAATTTATGTGGTAGTCAGCTTTCTTGGTGGCCACTAGTTTAGTTTTTTATAAAATATTTTGTGTTGCTTTATTTAAAGTGTATTTAATTGTCGAATACATTTCGGACTTCTAGCTAAAGAGCTGCCCACATTATGCAATGTTTGTAGTTCTACCTTCTTCCTTTCCCACTATAACCATACAATAAATCTTTGTAAATTTTAACAAAACAGTAACTACTGAGCCAGTATGCTGTCCATTGCAGCTGTGTAAGCAACTCAAGCATGCAACATAGAAAACTGTACATCTCTGGCTGACAAAGTGGGTGTAGTAAGGAGCTCCTTTAGCTAAAAAGTTCTTATTCTTTACAAAAGATCTTATTTTTTTCTGTCTGCAGCTAAAACAGTTAAGGGCCTATGGAATTATTTTTAGATAATGACAAAGAACACAGATCGAAGTGAGATAGTGAAAAAAGGGGATCCCTTATGGTCTGGTGGTTAGAATTTAGCACTCTCACCATCACAGCCTGGGTTTGATACTCGGCCATGGAATTTCAATAGATTTTTGATACTTACCCGGTGGGGTTAATACCACAGTCAGGAAGGTGAGTTCCTTAGGGTGAGGCTCATTCATTGCACTTCATTTGAGTTGACCCCCTGCGACTTCCCCTATGTAAAAGTATACAGGTAATCTATCCGGAGACTCTCAAAATAGATATTCAGTTGGATGAACTGCCTCAAAGAAAAAAAAATGGCAAAGGATGCCATATTGTGGAATCATAAAGAAAGAAGAACGTTAGCTGAAAAATATAATCATGTTAGTATGACTGCTCTCTTCAGGCCATGTTGAGGTAGAACACATGATAGAATAATACTAACCACTTAGAGTCAGGAAGAGAAAGTAAAAGTCTTTACAAATCAAAATATTGTATAAAGTGCACATTTTTAGTTCTAATCTCAGTGGTTCTTTACATCTAGAATATTCTTTTATGATAAACATAATTCATGGAAAACATTTCATAAAATCTTAATATTATATATTCATATTTATTGTGGTTGCTTAATCATGTAAAGAGCACAATTTACAATTTATTAAACAAAAGCATTTCAGTTTAGTTTTCTGAAGTGAAACTTTTTGGAAATATTTCTGTTATCCCACACCCTAACACCTTTTAAGTAGCAGTTATTCAACATTCTGCTTGATATGTTGTAATATTACTTTAACAGCTGTAAGTGTTTCTAAACAAGTTGGTTTTATTAAATTAGGTGGTAGAAGAAACCCATATTGCCCTTTATCACGCAGTTCAAATGTGAATGAATATTTGATGCCAATGTCATATGCCCAGTCATCTGATCCTCCAGGAGCCAAATCTGTAGAGGACAGAACAACATTAATTAGTTTTGATATATTGATATGAAGGAATATATAACAAATTAATTATGTGTATGAATTTCATTTTAATGGAGAGAGAGAGAGAGAAAGAGAGTGAGAGAGAGAGAGAGAGTGTGTGTGTGTGTATATCAATTTACAAGTGACTGGAACATGAGTAAGGTATGCATGAGCATTCATTCACAAGAAATGACAAAGGATTATTTTCATGTCCAGATACCATGTTTTCTATTTCTGCATAATATCTGTAGTAGTTATACATCATGTAATTCTACTGTTTTATGAAGTTTCAAAGATTGTGGATTGGTTTCCTCTGCTCTGACCTTAATTTTACCATGGCTATTGTAATTCCTTAAAGAGTTAAAAGTTATTTGCTGATTTGGTTCATTACAAATTCTGATCTGGCTAGGTTTGTAAAAATATTCTTCTGTGTTCCCCTTTTTTGGAGAACCTGGAATGCAAGTACAGTTTTCAAAATTCAGCAAATTAAGTAACTGATATCCTTTTTCCCAACAGTCAAAATCTTGTAAATGTTAATTTGAAGTAAGTAAAACAAGAAATATTTGTATAATTATTTTTAAAATGGCTGTGAATAAAAATAGCTTGCTATCAGGAAAGTTTAGATGTTGTACTAATGCTGATTTTATACCCACCTGTGATCTGGGATGTTCCAAGTATATTTACTGACCTGATAGGATTTAACATTTTTATTTTGTATCTGAACATATTAGTTATTTGCTATAAAATGATGCATGCAGTCTTATGCAAGTATAGGCAGACCAAAGTCAAGCCAAAGTATTTCACATACAGAATTAATATTTTGTTACCTTGCATTACTTTACAAAGTATGTATTTACACTAACATAACAGAATATTTCCAATGAAGTAAGTCTAGTCCTATGTATTTTCGTACTGGCTTGCATATTATGCACATATGCATGATTTCACTTCAGTGGGAGATTAACTGTACAAGGGAAGTATTCATATGAATAAAAACATCTGCCTGCATGATCTGCTGAGATCTTAATAGCAGAGTCTTTGACTAGTGTGGCGGAAAAGCTGTTAAACAAGAATCAGTAATGCTTTGACAGTGGCATGTCACTTGCCATGGCAGATGTACTGCTTTTCTTTAGCGCACTCAGTACTAAAACTAACATGACTGATATAATACTCCTTTGGGTGGGCACAGTGCTGTATTGATTGGCAGTTTAAAACCCAGTGCAGTATAGCGCAGCTTATGGTTCAATTAGTGCAATGTGTAGCAAACATCTCATGGTGACTGATGTGGTCCTGCATGAGACATGCAAAGTGAAGCACTACTTAGTTGTCTGAGATTCAGTGTAATGTGCTATAATTTTCTTTCCCCCTTCAGACATGCAACCTAGGGTATCCTGTGTGATTTATTAAAGTGAATTCAATTCCTTTCAGTGGCACATTTCAGAGCATTCATTAGCAGTATTAATGTGAACTTAATGCATCCTTATAAACATGTCTAACTTGGCCCATCCTGAATTGTTATTCAGCTGATACCATGTTATTACTGAATTTGACAAATCCAGTTTATATGCAGTGAGTTCTGTGTAATGCCTTTAAAAATAACTAAGAAACAAAATGTTTTACTGATAATAAAACCATTGTGTTTGATCTTCCATGAAATAAAATATCCAGTAAAGCAGCTTTTTACATGGCAGACATAACAGAAGGTAATTATAACTTTATGGTATAAAAAGCTTCTGTGATCATCCTTTATCACTAACAACTAACTTAGTGAAGTCGCACTGTGTATATCTAAGCAAAGCACCAGTATTTAAGACTTATGCAGCTGTGCATCCTAGGGCATGCAACACCACTATTAAACTGAATTTGACTCTGCTTAGTGGAAAGCAAAGCCTCCTTTTACATTCTGTAAACTGGTTGTGATGTAATTATCTTTAGATGGAATGGTTTCATACGATCTTATGACTGTGGTTAAGAAATTGTATATGGTATACAACACATATTTAAATTTTATTTTATTTAAAATGTATTAATTAGAGTAGAGCAGTGATCAGAAATTACCATTTTCCACCTCAGCCTGGAAAAGAGCACATGAAAGGTACAAAGAAGTGAGATTCAGATTGTCAAAGCAAAAATAATATGCAAAGACTACATAGCCATGGTATACAATTATAAGAAACTACACAACTTGTCAGAATCTATCAAAATGATTATATACAAATATTTACAAAACAACACATTCTTATGAGCTAGCAGAGTATGAGTAGTGATAGATGAACACTAATGAGAATGGAAGTTAAAGAAGTGATGGTGTGGCAGGAAACATATTGAAATATAAAGGAGAGCTTAGGTGATATGGTGAGAGGGTAGCATTAACATCTGGTGAGTTTGTAGAGATGCACCTTTAGCTATGCTCAAAATTTTATGAAAGAAGATATGTCTTTGATGTGGGAGGATAGATTGCCAGAAGTTGGTAACTAGTATAGAGAAGCAATGGTCAGTGCAGTGAAGTATTGATGTAGGGGGTTTGAGATATACAGGTATTAGGCTGATTTAATATGCTGTCTGTTTTAGATTCAGTACTTGTACTTTTATTGAGCAGTTACTAAATGAGCTTAATATCAGCTATTTCAGCTACAACATGGAGGATTATGATTGGGTTGCTGATCATAACTCACTTATTGTGTGTTTGAGACATGAATACCAACAAATTCACCTCAAGAGCAAAGTTTGAAAGGTGAATCTTGGCATCCATGTTGAGAACTCGTAATTTAAGGTTATGATTGGTGAACCGATCATAATTCTTTGTAGTGCATGGAGCTTTATCTACTCCATGTATTACTAGTTACAGGGGAAGAAATCACTACATGTTTTCTCAGCTTTCAAAGCCATAAAACAATTAGTGAGTGCTGTTAAGAGAGGTATTGTAATGCAATCTGTTGCATTTACGCTCACCTTTCATACCTCTCAACTGTCTAGATTTTCGCAGGATGTCTAGATTATCGCTTCATATTTTTGGTCTGTTTCCTCATAAAATCTGTGTTTTTTGGACAAATCACTGAGGATTGAAGTCATTAAATAATGACACACATTTGAGTTTGAGTTTGTATCCTTCAGGAAATGGATGTCAACACATCCTGTTACTCTATCAACTTAGTTTGTTTGAAGAAATTTGAGACACACTACTGGTAAGGACAGCAGGCACAAACAAATCTTTTACTCTGCCACTGTTATTTGCTGGACAGTCCTGGCAGATAGACCTGATCTTAACAACTTTAGCAGGGGTACTTAACATTTGTTAAGGTTGGGTCACATGCCACTCTGGAACCATACTGGTTTGTCTTTTTCTGAATATTGGAGCACAGTCACCACACTCCATGCACCACAGCAGTATTATGTTGTGAAAAGTACATATTTATATTCCTATAAGGTAAATTAAATTAATTAAGAATTGGATTTTTTGGTGTGGCTGGCTGTTTAAAATACAGTATGAATATATTACTTATAATTGGCAAGATACTAGTTTTCCAGTAACCAAAAAGTGAATACCCAGTAAAGACAAGCAGACAGATAATTATTGAATTAAGAATTTAATTTTTAGGTGTGGCAGGCTGGTTAAAATAAGGTAAGAAAACATTACTTATTATCAGCAATATACTGGCCTGTCCAGTAACTACTAAGTGAATACACAGTAAAAACAAATGTATGGATAACTACACAAAATTCTTCGCAATGGAAAGTAGTTTGCCTCATCCATTTAAAGTATTTGATAATACTTAACAACATAGACTATGATGCCTTATGAGCCTAGAAAGGACAAATATGTCACAAAGCATGACTTCCAAGATGGCTGCATACTGGTGAACAACTTAATTTCAGCTCTCAGAAAATGACAAATAGAAAGCAGTGAAATGTCATTTTGAGTAAAATTCATTTACTAGATAGTAAGTACGCTGGCTGTGTGCCAGCAAATAAGAAATTTAGAGAACCTGAAAGAAAATCAGCCAATAAAGGTGAAGAAAAAATACTGGCCAAGAAGAGTCCTGCAGCAGTTCATCAGAAAGCAGTTCAATCTTCAGCTTTGTTGCAAGTGATGACTTCCAGTAATTTAGAGGAAAAAATAAATCAAATGTACTCAGATTTGATTAAAATAAATGAAACATTGAATGAATATATTACCTCAAATAACAAACAGGTGAAAAAATAAAAGAAGCTTAAAATAGCTATTCAGGCGAAATGATAAAACTGCAAAAATTTGTGGATGAAATGAAGAAAAGGCTGGCTGAGTGTGAGGCTTCTCAAGAAGAATTGTTTCAAAAAATGGTAGAGTTAGAAGACAGCAAGCAGAGAAAATTTCTGGTTTTCTTCTGTACCAGAGAAATTGGAAGGCTGTATTCATTTTATGAAACCACAAATAAGCATCTAGACTGGTATTTCACAACAGAATTTGTTAACTGAAAGGGCTCATCAAGTGTTTGTTTCAAACCTGGCCATTAAAAGCAGACAAGATATATACTAGAAAAGATGCAGTCATACCAACAGAAAAGGGTTGATCCTGACCAAACTGTAACAGAGGGGAAAAGTATTAAAAACTGGAGACAGCAGAGCATTTGTGGAAATTGATTATGTACTGTGTACCAGGTAAAAGACAAAAAAAAAAAAAAAAAAATTCCAGCAATCAGGCAATGTTGGGAGGGAGGTGTGAGATTCAAGCTGCTATACCCATCTGTCTTCAGAATATTTTTCTATGAAGCAGCAAAGACATTTTTGGATGCAGAACAGGCTAAGGAGGAATAAAGCTTATATAAGACTTTGCCAGTGAAGCCTTTTCTAATGTTCCAAAGGAAATGCTTGAGAAACAGAAAAAAGAACAACAATTGACTAAAAGAATCAGAAGTACCTAGGACATGAACCAGAATCTGGTATTGAGAAACAGAGATGAACAGAATGAAGACCAGCAACACTAAAATTAGTGAATAAATGGAAGACCATGAAGCATTTGTGAAATATGACTTTGTATTAAAAACTTGCATAGAAAGACTGGATTTTCCTTGAATTTCTTAAACGTGTGGGTGGACCTAAAAGCATATACCCCACCTCATGTTATTAATGTTTAGAAGGACACTAAAAGGAAAAAAAAATATAGCTGTAAATAAATAAATATTTTCATATTAGTATTTGTATAAAATATTGCATGATATAAACTGCATATTATATAGTAAAGCAGTTTTGTACAGTGACTGTCAGGGGTATTTTCTGGTTGTTAGTCTTTTCGATGACTGTTGTATGTGTTAATGATATTAAAGTAAACAAGTACTTTTTGTTGCACAAATGTAGTTAGACTTTACAGTATAACAAGAGAAAAAATGCTGTGCAGAAGCATGCTTAAGTTAATATGTTGTGATCTTGGGCTGCTGGGGTGGGGGGGTGTAAAAGGGCATTGATTATATCATATGTAGAATTAAGATCATTTCTCTTATTTTTACAAGGGTGGATGTTTAGATTAATACCCTTGGCATAAGTTATAAATAAGGGTTTTATGTAAGCAAACATCCTGTTGGTAAGGCATAACATGAAAACGCACACTTATGCCAGTTTTCAGTAACAGACCTTCTACATGTAACTGTTGGAAACTGTGCCAGTATTTAGGTTAGAAAGGGAATCTTATTATAAACAAGATGATTTTATGTATATAAAAGTATGTAGTATCATCCATAGTAAAGAGGTATGTATTTTTTCTTTGAGTTTGACTGTGTCTAAACATTTTAGCTGAACCCAATGATGCATAGAAGCATTTTCTTTATTACTGAATAATTAAACACTTTGATTTTCTATGGAACCAGGGACATTTGTTTCTGCTAGGAATAATTTATTAGCTACAAAGTATGGCATTATTTTCTTGAAGGTTTACTTAAAGATCTTGCGGCTGACTGTTTTACAAAATTCTGTTATCAGTCTGTGTAATTTTTCCTCTGTTGCACTACATGTGTTATATTGTATCAAGTCTATCCGGTTAAACTTTAGAATGTGGCATATCGTCTACTCAGAGGTGATCTCTGCTTAACATACAAGGCCATGTCAAACCCTGAGCTGTTGGACATGCTCCACTTAAAGAAATCCCAGTCCCTCAGAGCCACACGCTCCAGGGATCTAAACCTTATCATCACAATAAACAAAACATGCTGGAGGGATAGGTTCCTGACCCAGAGACTCCCCATACTCTGGAATAGACTGCCCATACATGTCAAGCAGGGCACCTCATTGGCCCTATTCAAAAGGAACCTTGATGATTGGATGGGAGATAGGAAATTCACCCCGGGGATCATGTCAGTTGCCCTGCTAGACAGGGGCCCAGAGAAATAAATATTGTGGGAAGAAATTTCCAGGGAATTGTTATGGCTAGGCTTGCATAGGCCTTAGGGACGATAGCCTAGTACCAACCTATGAACCTAAATAGGCTTGAAAATAAGACAAAATGATGAAAGCCATGAACAATGCTAAGTTCCTTGTATTTGCAAATATATTAGCTTGTTTTTTCTCCATTAGAAAATATTCTCAGTGGCAATTGTACATTCAATTCTGACTGAAGTTTACAAAGAGTCCTTCATGCATCTGCAGACATGTTAGTTGTTTTCTTTTTCTCATTGCTGACCACTTTACATGGAGATGTCTGCAGCTGCAAGCAACTGATCTTGAGAATTCTGAGCATTCTTTGTTGAAAGGAGTGCAATATATAAAATTAAGTGGTCCAGTGAAAAATAAATGTGGAAATTATGGAAAGTGAATAAGAGATAGCAGCCTCACTAGCAGTCTAAATATTTTAATGCATTTAATAGAACAGTAAAGGATTTAGTTTTATTTAAAGATAGCCAGTGCCCTTTTTATGGTTAAAAAGTAATGTTTTCTGAAAGCATGGAAGATGTTTTTCACATCTGGGAGGGGAATAGAGGTAGGAAAAAACAGATCTGTATTAGTGGGAACACAGGCTGTAATGTGCAGTGTTGCACAGGTCCCCTTAATTTTAGGGTTGGTAATGCCTGCAGGTGCAGCTATCAATTTGGGGCAAATGTTCCCATCTGGAGGGTTTATTTTTTGAAGATGTACATAATCTTGTGTGTTTGTTCTAAATTAACAGGGGATAGGGTATTCTGAAAATGTATATTTTTTTGTTTGCGTGTTTTCATTAATACAAAAAGTCTTAAAAATGAGACATAGATTCAAATGGATATGAGAAGAAGCAACTGTATATAAGATCAGCCTACTAAACATGAAGGTGTGCATATAAGACAAAACTTAGAAATGCACATTAAAAAACACTGTCATGTCTATTAGGTGGTAACAATAACATCTATTAGGTGATAACAATAGCTTTTTATCATAATAGCTATGCTGTCCATATTATCTTGGAACATAAATGGTCCTACAGATATAGACAAAAAAGGAAAGAGTACTGAATTATATTAAGAAATGCAAAGTGCAACTAGCAATGCTTCAGAAAATGCGTTCCGAAATAAATGAGCATGTGAATTTATCAAAGAAAAGATTTCTTGATGCAAATTTAGAAGATTATGAGGGACAAAGGAAAAGGGGAGTAATAATATTGATAGCTAGAGGGGCTCCAATAGTGATAGAAAAGAAAAAAAGAAAATAATGGTAGATTTCTGATAGAAAGGAGTTATTGGCAAAGGGGAAGGTGGATTACACTGGCATGCATTTATATTCCACCAAAAACAGTTGATATGGAGATTTTAAAAATTGGGAGAAATAATCATCATTCAGCAGGGAATCTTACTTATAGGTGAGGACTGGAACTTGATTTACAATAATGAGGATGTATCAGGGGGACCTAGTAGGAAAAATATAACAAAAAAGGGAAGGTTACTGAAAAAATTTGAAAATATATGTAGTAAGACCTCAGACAGAATTTACATAATTATTCCCTAAGGTAGAATAACGGGGCTAGACTGGCTAGAAATGATATTTTACAGGAACATATACGTTTGATTGAAAGCTTCACTACACATCCAATAACTGTTTTTGATCATGCACCAATAAAAAGTAAGATATAAATGCATGGCAATGAAGTAAAAAAGAGACATTGGTGCTTTCCCATCTACCTGTTAAAAAGAGAGGAATTTAAGGAATGAGAAGTGGAAATTATTTGAGAGTTATTAAAGAATATAGAAATTTCTTCAGAAGTGATAGCTAGTGCATCAGATAAAATGAAAATGGAGTTTAAAATAGGGTAGAAATAAAGTAGAAAGAGATAAGATTAAGAAGTAATAGGAATTATTTAGAGGGGCTAACAAAGGTAAAGTATTGTAGAATAAGAGGAATCTCACAGAACAAGAAAAGACACAATTGCAGAGTATTGAAGAGAAAGTTAAGAGAGTATTTGGATAAGATGCATGAGTTTAGAAAGACTTTATTTAGCAACTGTTTTAATAACAGCTCTAGAGCATAAACACTTATTACCACAACACCTTCGGCAATAGAAAGAGTCACTTATAACAAGAAAAATAACCAGAGATCTTGTAGAGGTATTAGAGATATTTCAGAAATTTTATGACAATTTGTATAAAGCAGAGAATTGTGGAAACCAAGAAAAAACGCAAAAAGAAACATTTATGGAATACTCAATTATGCCAACGTTATAAGTGGAAGGAGCTCAACAACTATAATATATTAGTAGAAGGTGAGATAAAAACAATGACGTATAATCAGTTTGCAGGAAGAATTACAGCATCAGATGGTATTCTTTTGGAAGTTTGGAATTTAAGAGGGAAGAAAGTGATAAATATCTGGAAGATTCTGTTTAATAGCATTTTAAAAGGAGGGGAAGGACCAACATCTTGGAAGAAAGTTATGGTGACTGTATTACTGAAAGACAGTAAAGGCCTATCGGACTCAGCTTCATATAGACCCATGTCAATTTTAAACCATGATTATAAAGTTTTTTATGTCTATACTAGCTAAAAGAATGGCAAAAATATTGCTAAAATTGATAGATATGGATCAATGTGATTTTGTGGAGGGGAAGCAAACATTTGGCAACATTAATAGAACAATAATGACCAAGAGAGAAGCAGAATATAAGAAAATACTGCTGTTGTTGGTGGGTCTTGATGTACAGAAAATATTTGGCACAGTAAATTGGGATTTTATGCATAGTGAATGGAAGCATTTGCATTCCCCTGATAAAATAATAATAACATTAAATAGGAGGCTATATGATGGATCAGAGGAAAGAACTAAAGTGGGATGGTTTAACTCTGATAAGTTGTGTTTGAACAGAGAAACCAGGCAGTGCTGCCTCTTTCCCCTTTAATTGTTTTATATTTAGAGCCATTGGCAAAGAAAATAAGAAACTCAGAAATTCAAGGATATAATTGGTACGGTAATCAAGAAAAGTTGGCTTTATTTTCTACTGAATTTCCTACTGAAGGAGAATACATAGTGAATGTCAAACTCTTATACATGCTTTTCTTTTTGCCCCATCCTTGTTATCTTTCTCTTTTATCTCTTTTTTCAGTGCAATATTAATCATTGGTGCAATTATCCTTTGTGCAACATGCTATACCTTAGTTAATGTAATGTAATGTGCAATACCCCATATTCTAGTGTGAGTGGTAATTAACATGAAGGGCTCCGCCTTTCATGTCAGCACTATATGTGGTATCAAACTCATCTAACACTTTGGCTATGCTCAACAGTGTACCTATGTCAGGCATTGCTGTTGTATATGTGAGGTAACATAAGTGAGTATAGTATCTATCGGATCTAATTATATAACATTTGTGTTTAGTCTACATTGTGTCTGTCTTTATCTGTGCAGTTGTAACATAAGCAATTTCCTGTGGGATCAATAAAATATTTTTGATTCTGAATCTGATTGTTTGCAGATCATATTAATTTGTACCTGATAAATCCAGAAAAGGCCATATCAGTGTTGTAGAACATTTTGAGACAGTATCAAGTCTTCTTGGGAAATAAAATGAATGGAGATAAGACAAATGCAATAACCATAAATTATGTACCCACACTCAAATTGGTTCAGCAATGCCAATATTTATGTGGGCACAATAAGATGAAATATTTATGACCAGGGATTAAAAAGGCTTCTGTTATGACAGTTAAGGATAAGTGGGAACAGACTAAACAAAAGATAATACGAAAACTGAGAAATTGGAAGCTCTTGTTTATGGATATGAATAGGAGATAAAAGCAGTGAAAATGTTTTTAGCCCCTTTGGTTTTATATATGGGTTAGGCATATTTTTATCAACTATAGGATAAATTGTGGATAATAATTAATAAAGAGTTGAAGTAATTTATCTGAGTGGGGAAAAGGACAACAGTTAAGTGGAGCAAGATGTTTTGGGATTACTTGAATATTTTACAGCTAAATGGTTAAGGCTTATATATATATATATATATATATATATATATATATATATATATATATATATATCTATATATAAAACATATAAGCAGAATACTTTAATTCTAAATGGAAAAGGATGATGTTGAAGTAGGGGGAAGTTCAAGAATTAAGGAGAGAATGGGATTTTGGATGCAGATCCTTAAGGAGAGTAATAACAACCTTACAGAATATTATAGTCATAAAGTTGTGGAAAGCATTCCAAGAACTAAGTCCACATAAGAATGAAGAAAGGAGACTTTGACGATTGGCATGACTCCAAGTAGGAATACAGAAAACAGGCACGAGGGGTAGGAATTTGCTAGAGAAAGCTGACTAAGGAACCAAGGTATTGGAGCAAATAACTAGAGAATTAAAGCTAAAAGATGTTTGGACTGCAGGATAGAGACTATCTTTCCTACCAGGGACTGATATTAGACTATAGGCAGAGAGAAAGGGAACGGGGAATCCTAAGTGAAAGACCTGCTTTGGTAGAGTTTTTAGTCAAATTTAGAACAGAAGCTGCTGTTAAAAAGGAATTGTTAGTAGGGCATATAAAATATTGCACAACAATGTAAGAATCAATGAGAGGAGGTTATAAGAGTTCGGGAAGAGAAAATGAAAAAGCAGTTTACAAGGTAACAATGGGAGGACCTATGACTGGCTTCCAGATATGCAACAAAGTCCAGAAGGGTTTGTGTTTTTACTTGGAAGTGTTTATGTAGGTATTTTGTAAGTATTTTTATAGTCCAAATAGGAGTTCAAAGAATTTTTCCCAGGTAGATTGTAAATGTTCAAGATATGTTGGGCAAGAAAGAGGTAACCGGGAGCATATGTTTTGGGAGTGTAACGAGTGGGCAGATTTTAAATATTCTTTACAAAGTACACTGTTAGAAATATTGTGTATGCAAACGGCTGTAACTAAGGAAATGACCAGTTTGAGCTGGTACACAGGGTCTGAATTGTCTAGACATAGTAATCCCTTATTAAGTTTAATTCTGTTGGCTGCCAAAAAAGCAATGAGTAGAAAATGGAAATCAAAGTACAGACCAACAGTATTTGATGTATTGAATATTATAAAAGAGATAAAAGAAATGGAAGAGGAATCTTTAGAAAAAGGAAGGAAAGAACATATATAAAACTAAATGGAAAATGTGTGGGAACATTGCATGCAAAATAATGTTCAGGAGGAGGAAGAGGGGATGTGAAGTTTAAGGGAAGGCATGAATTGCTCAATTTATTTGATACTGGACTGATGAAAGTTACTAGGAAAGAAAACGATTAGTGATGTACAATGTATGCAAACAGAAAAAATGTTAATATGGTTTGTTTTCTTTTCTGTTTATGTATATTTGCCAATTTAACTGATAAGAAAGGTGTTACAAAAAGGTGTCACAATGCATGACAGATTAGTCATTTCTGGCATGTTACTGTGGGGAACACTGCTGATCTTGATGTATTTTTATGTAATTGTAAGCAAAAATGAAGGTGTACTAGCCTCAGAGATAGCACATTTTGCCTTGCGGGCAGCATGCTTGCTGTAAGTATAAAAGGTCCCCAAGAGGCACTTTGTCGTTAATGATGCTTGCTTGCTGAAGAGCTACAGTAGTGCAACATATTCACTGGTGCTGAAGAACTACGATAGTGTAACACATTCATTGGTGCTGAAAACTATAATAGTGCAACACATTCACTGGTGCTGAAAACTATAATAGTGCAACACATTCACTGGTGCTGAAGAACTATGATAGTGTAACACATTCACTGGTGCTGAAGAACTATGATAGTGTAACACATTCACTGGTGCTGAAAACTACAAGAGTACAACACATTCACTAATGCTGAAGACTACGATAGTGTAACACATTCACTGGTGATACACCCTTAATGAATTTGATAAAACCTCTCCAGAAGCAGTGCGTGTGGCATAATGCTTTTAGAAAGTATTATTAAATAAAACATATGGCTAATAATAAAAAGGCAACCATTTTGTATTACCATTAGTGAAATTATTTAAAAGCAACAATAGATATTCTTACATGACAAGCTTTTTTAAACAAGAAACATTTTTGTTATGACATAAGCAATCATACATTTATATAAATGAAAACAAATAATATTGACATCATTTTAGTTGCAAACATTATACATCACTTATAATCTGTTCATTCTTTGTCAGTCGAACATTACATAACATTCAAATCCTGCCTTCTTTTAAACCTTGTTCCTCCGCTGCATATATTGTTCCCACAATTTCCATTTTTCCTATGTAATTTGCTCCTAGATTCCCACCCTTTTCTAAAGTTCCCAATTCCAGTTGTTTTATCTCTGTTGCAATAATTACTACTTCTGGTAAATTTGGTTTAGACTTTGATTTCCATTTTCTAGTAAATGATTTTTTGGCAGGCACAATAATTAGACTCGGCAAGGCTTTACTATGTCTAGGCAATTCCAATTCTATATCATAGCTCTAAAAAATAATTTCCTTAAGTTACACCAATTTGCTCACCCAGTACCTCTGACAGAGCAGTCTGCAGCAGACTGTGGGCCTTTTCAGTGAGGACAGGAGACTTTAATCAAGATGTTTCATCCACAAGCAGTATTGGGGGGGGGTGCAATTTCCTCCACATTATGCACTATGTGGAAGATCAGATTTGTTTTCCAAAACTGCAGAGAGAATCAGCACCATGAGGGTACTTCATGATGTAGTATATTTCACTGAGGTCCTGGGAGTCATACATAGCACACATATATTGCATTCAAGGCCCCACTAAGTCCAGAGGGCCTGCAATATATCAGTAGAAGGAGCTTCCATTCCCTGAGCAGACAGGTAGTCTGTCATGCCCAGGGTATTAATTATAATGTGTCTTCATGAGTAGCTCCTGTAATTCACACAATTGGCACTTATCCAAGTTATACCAAAGTTTCCCTCAAAAGGATTTCTCACAGGGTCACTCATTGGTAGGCACACATGCACGCGCACACACACGTACGCATGCACACACACACACAAAAAGAAAGACACACACACACACACACACACACACACACACACACACACACACACACACACACACACACACACAAACATACACTAGGACAGGTCTATGTATACAGGTACCATAAAGCAGGGAGCAGGCTTCATACAATAAGTTGTTATGTTGTGTTTTGAAGATGCCAGATATGCCTTCAGCTTCAGCTTCCTGTTTATTATAATGCTTATTTCCTAAACACTTATTACATATAAAATGAAGTCAATGAAAACAATAAAATGGTCTTTACAAAGAAACTAACAAAATTGCAAACAATATAACATTATTTAAAAATTAGCACTGCAAATCTCAAACAGCATTAACAGTTTGTAAAATTATTCCCACTGAAGGCTTCCAAAAATATTGCAAATGAGTCTGAACTGGAGAAAATCTGCAGAATACTCAAGTAAAACTATTTTCAAAAAGGAGTATATACTTTGGAACCACTTACTTGGAATGTAGCATGAACTAAAACAAGTTTGACAGTTCAAAACAACATCAATACAAATGCCAAGATATAATCCATAAGCTGACAATAGTTGACAGTAGTCCAAGGATCCCATGAAGTTCTTAAATACAGTTTTCCACAAGCTGAACAAGAAGGCAAAATTCCTCATCCGCGAGAAAACATGAGCAAAGTCCACTTAATGTACAAATGTTGCAAAAATAATGATTTCCTCAGTACATTGCAGAAAAGTCCCTGTAGCTAAGATGGTCAAACCGATACATATTTTCATATCCATAGGAATGGGAAAACCATGTGTCTCTGCAAATACAATAACAGACTGGCATACAACAGCAGACTAAAACAAATTGTTGAAATGAAATATACCAAACACCAAATGCAAACCTCTAAATGAAACCACAAAAATCCAAAACCAAACATAAGCAGGTTTCCTGAGCATTAAGTACGGAAGAAGTAATTAGGGACCCAAGTTGATAGCAATCTCTCATTTGACAACCACGTGGCCAAAGTGGTTAGAAAAACATTTTATATAGCTCACCTAATCATGAAGGGATTCACATCTAGATCGAATAATCGGTAATCGAATGGCAATCAATAAACAAATAAATACCATCCAGGAAATAGACTATAATGCAGCACATGAGCACACACACACACATGCAAAATATGGTGAAGTGCATTTTCAGCCTACTGAAATGACACTTCTGTTGTCTAGACAAATCAAGGGGGACCGTGCAATCCATTCCATTCTAGACCTTAGTGCCTTCTTATCATTCCCCTTATTCTCCTTTGTAATCACATTTTTCTATATATCTATCTCAAGTACACTAACATTTCTACACACACACTCTCTCTCTCTGTCTCTCTCTTTATCCCTTACTACTAAAGACCCTTTCTCCTGACCTCTATCTCTATTACTCCCACCCTTACCACTATTGTTATCACGCACGACTTCTTAAATGTTAATTCTCATATTTTTACATTCATTTTCCTCTTATATACTACAACTTCTGCAACATCGCTCTTACAGCCTCTTAAACTCTTTCCTAGCTCAAAATCTCTGTCATTATCTGAGTGCTAAGCATTTTACATTCACCCATACTGCTATGTCAGCTATAGTTGTACTACATTGTAATTAGTTTATTATGTGTGTATCAAGTGTGTGTACATATTCTAAATGTACTACTGTAACATTTTTTTCTTCCCTTCTGTGCTATACATATTCAAAAGTGTGCCTTGTGATGTACTATATATATTAGGAACCAAAAAACTGGTGAACATGCACAGAAACAATTTCCACAATATCAGGATAATCCACAAACAGGCACGGATATATTCCAAAATGTAAGACTTTTATTCGAAGGCACAAAACAAACAGATGAGCGCTTTCACATACACAATGTATGCTTCTTCAGATCCAATTTCTTATGCTTTAGCCACACCATTAAATACTCTAAGCTGATTAAACCAATTAAAACAATTATATTAAGTATATTAAATAAATCAATTAACCAATGAAACCAATAGAATCAATTAAAGTACGGGTTTTCAAAGGTTGGTTGTCAGAATAAGATGAAATACAATGGTTTTATTCAATGCTGGTTAAAGCTATAGCGCTATAAATAAAGCTAAAAACATTTACTAACAATCATACTGTGGATAAATAGCATAAAATAAAATATAGTAAAATGCACACATTAACTAATAATACTAATATACACATATAATTCAACACTATAGTATTTGTAAGTGAATAAATAAATAAATAAATGCATATTCAAATATTTATGAATAAATAGATAAATAAATCCACATTATTAATAAATTCATACTACACGTATAATCATTAATGGAATGTATGTCTTTATGCACTCATAGATTAATTATGTACAAATTGAGTGATCATGTCAGTATCTGAATATAATGTATAAAGTATATAATGTATGGAAAATATATATATATATATATATATATATATATATATATATATATATATATATACATGTGTATACATACATATAAATATATGACAATATAATGTAATGTTAGTTGGCAATATATATATATATATATATATATATGTATGGATAAATAAATAAACACATAAATATAGTATAGAATAGATAGATATATGTGTATATAATATAATATAGTGAAATATGAATATAATGTGTATCCTAATATGGGAGCAAAAATCATCTCC
Organism: Protopterus annectens; assembly: GCF_019279795.1. Classification (NCBI taxonomy): domain Eukaryota; kingdom Metazoa; phylum Chordata; order Ceratodontiformes; family Protopteridae; genus Protopterus; species Protopterus annectens. The sequence goes on from NC_056735.1 coordinate 1,777,909,862, forward strand.
TGTTTCTAAGCACTGGTTTAATGGATACATATTGGTTGATACCTGGATACTGGTGTGCTCTAAGTTTAAAAATCCACTGTAATTCTCTAGTTTCTAATAAGTTCACATGGTCTCCTTCTCTACTGTTGCCATTTACTTTTTCTACAACTCGAAATTTAAAGTAATGGCCATTACATTCTGTGATGTGTTTTGCTAGGGCATTCTGCTCATTATTGCACCTTATATCATAGATATGGTTATACACCCTATTTTTTAATTTTCTCTTCGTTAGTCCTACATAGAATGCTGAACACATGCCACAGGTGGCTAGGTATATAAGATTTTCTGTTTCACACGTTGCCTCAAAGTTAGGAACAAATGTATAATTTAATACTGGGTGTATGAAGTCCTGTTCATTAGTAATATGTACGCACATACTACAATGTCCACAAGGATAAGTTCCTAATCTTACATGTTCTTCCTTATTGAAGTTAACATTAAGTCTAGGTTTTGAGCATAATAATTGTTTCAAGTTTTTGCTATTCCTATAGGTAAATTTAGGATAGGTACCTACAATTCTAACAGTTTTTCCATCTATAGTTAGAATTTTCCAGTTACTCTGGATGATGTGCTTTATGAGTTGACTGTCATTAGTATAAGTCATGATGTATCTGACTATTGTGGAGTCTTTCTCTATAATTTCCTTACCTGCACTTTTAGAACTATATTTCTTGATGTTTTTATTCAAATTCTTATTGGGCATCTCAGGGGGAGCTGATTTAAAGATTTAATCTCTAATTAGTTCCACCATCTTACTATTGTAACCTCTTTTATGGAACAATTTTACCATTTTTTCTACTTCTTTGAGTTTCACATCCTGTTATCTACATAGTCTATTTATTCTCATAAATTGACTTTTAATGATGGCTGGAAAAACATGCCATGGATGCATACTATCAAAGTTTAGTAAAGTGTTTTTCCAGCAGGTTTTTCTATAAAGACTCGAGACTAGAGTACCTTCTTTAATACTTAGGTTCACATCTAAAAAACTAACTGTTTCATTAGAAGCTTCCATAGTGAAGGTCAAAAAATTAGTTGTGTTACCAAGATAGTGTAAAAAATCTTTAAATTCTTTCTGGGTGCCTCTCCAAACAATAAGTATATCATCCACAAATCTTTTATACAGTGTTACTTTCTCAAATAGTGGATGATTGAATAAAAATGCTTGTTCCCATTGAAAGACTACTAGGTTTGCGTATGTATTGGCGCATGGGGTGCCCATAGCGACACCCCATTTTTGATGATAAATTGTTTGCCCATATAGGAAGACATTGTTCGATAGAACAATGTCGAGTAATTGACAAATAAGTATCTGTTTATTTTTGTTAAAATTCCCTCTAGATGAGATGAGTTCCCTTATAGCCTGAATGCCATACTCATTTGGAATGCAGGTAAATAGATTACATACATCCAAGGTAATCAATAGATGCGTATCCTTAGATAAAGGTTCTTTCAATTGCTCTATATGTTCCAGAAGTGTATACGTGTCTTTAAGAATGGTGGGAATGTCATTTACTAATGGTCTCAAAGTTTTTGCAAGAAAGTTAGATATATTTTCGGTAACCCAGAATTCTCCTGAGACTATAGGTCTCATAGGTGGGGGTTCTATACATTTGTGGACTTTAGGTAAGCCTTTGATTATAGGTATTCTGGGATGTTCTCTACTAAAATATTCATATAGATCTTTATCTATCTGTTGGCACATAAGCATATCATAAAGATTATCTGCTATCTCCCTGCAAATCTTGTCAAATGTCTCTTTAGATGTTTCTAAGTAAGTCTGTTTATCACTTAGCATCATGAGCATGAGCTGATCATATTCTTCTGTATCAAATATTACAATCCCACCCCCCTTATCTGCTGGTTTAAAATTGAGGGTGGGATGAGCATTTTCTATGTCCATCAAAGAAATATTCATAAATGTTTTGTTCACAAATTTTCAAGAAGCATTCCACATGTGTAGGCAGGGTAGGTGAAAAAACACTTTTCTTTTTAAAACTAGTAGAGTCATTAACACCAAGTTCAACTGAAGATTTGTTATCAAAATATAGCTTCAGGGTTACAGATCTTACAAACATTCTTAAGTCCAGAAGTGTATCATATAGATGACTTCCCTGCGAGGGGATAAATGTTAGCCCTTTATTTAGCACACTGGCTTCTTCATGTGATAACACTAACCTGGAGCGGTTAAAAAACAGAGAGTTTAGTTCTTCTGGCATCTCTGTTGTTGTAGAGGCTCCCCCGAATGTTTCCGCTTCTTCCCTTGCCAACTGTGTGCACGGTCTCTCTGTGGCGCTTGCTTCCGAATGGGATAGGGTAAAAAATGCGTGATGGTTCGTTGAATGCTGATTTTCGGAATGGCCCCCATCCTATGGACGTTCTTGTTAGCTTCTTGATTGGGAAGCGGTGTAGAAGGAGAGAGACAATCAGCCATGGATGGTAGCTCTTCTGGGGGCGTGACAAAAGCTCTGTCAGAGATAACGCTAACCGCGTCAGTCTCATTGTGACTAATAGTGGAGGTTGGCGGAACATTCAACTGGTCTTGGTGGGGAGCACTGACATTAATTTCTTCACTGTTGAGAGTGTGATTCTGATGAAAGCCTCTAGGCCAAATAAAGACATTGCCAGCGGAAAAATCTCTAAAGTCTCTATACAGCTTACGCTGTTTAACTTGTTAAAGTTTCTGGCTGTAGGCAAACACTTGCAAATACATATGATCTAGTTTACTTCTGCAAGACTCATATTCAAATGAGTCACGTATTTCTTTATTTAGTTTTTCAATCTTAGTTAATAACTCCAATTCAAGAGGGAGAAAATAACCATTAATTAGCTGCATATATTTATAGCTGAGTTCGAGATTCAGTTCTTGCCATTTTCTTAGCAACTCAGGGTGCATGTCTCCGTAAGTAGGCATGCGCAGTACGCGCATGCCTCTAGGGACGATTTTAAAATGCATACAAGCTTCTAAATGTTTGCGTTGCCAGATGTAACGCTGCAGTCTATATAGGTCATTTTCTAGTTCTTTAGTTAAAGAGTGGAAATGTTCTATATTATCAATAGAGTTCTCTGTGCCAACAGTAGTAGAAGATTTCAATTCCAGAGCCAATAAAGGGTTATTTAAGTTCTTTGTAATAAGAAGCCATTTATCATCGCTTACCCTCGTCTCCGGTCTGTAATCCAATTCTATAGGAGTGTTAGCCATTCCGTGGAGTAGTATGAATGAACAATAAGAGCAAGTATATAGTATGAATCACCTACTACTCAATGAAGTTCACCGGTCACAACAAAGTAGATCAGGAACCAAAAAACTGGTGAACATGCACGGAAACAGTCAATTTCCACAATATCAGGATAATCCACAAACAGGCACGGATATATTCCAAAACGTAAGACTTTTATTTGAAGGCACAAAACAAACAGATGAGCGCTTTCACATACACAATGTATGCTTCTTCAGATCCAATTTCTTATGCTTTAGCCACACCATTAAATACTCTAAGCTGATTAAACCAATTAAAACAATTATATTAAGTATATTAAATAAATCAATTAACCAATGAAACCAATAGAATCAATTAAAGTATGGGTTTTCAAAGGTTGGTTGTCAGAATAAGATGAAATACAATGGTTTTATTCAATGCTGGTTAAAGCTATAGCGCTATAAATAAAGCTAAAAACATTTACTAACAATCATACAGTGGATAAATAGCATAAAATACATAAAATAAAATATAGTAAAATGCACACATTAACTAATAATACTAATATACACATATAATTCAACACTATAGTATTTGTAAGTGAATAAATAAATAAATCCATATTCAAATATTTATGAATAAATATATAAATATATAAATAACTATATATATTCTAATTGTGTTTCTTGTGGAGCTTTTCTCCCCGGACCTCCGCTTGGACCTGTGGACTTTCCCTTAAACAAATGCCAATAAATAAATAAATAAATAAATCTGCAGCAAGATTTTTTGTGTGTGTGTGTGTGTGTGTGTGTGTGTGTGTGTGTGTGTGTGTGTGTGTGTGTGTGTGTGTGTGTATGTGTGCCATTCTACACAACATGGTATTGTGCAAATGTATAAAACATGGCCTTCCATACTAGTTTTAACCACAGTAAAAAGACATGGTGGAGAGTTAGGATGTAACACACAGCAACAGTACCACAGAGTTTTTGTTTTTTTTCTGTGGAAGTATTTTTTCAGACATGACTCCTTCCCTAACCCCTTGAAACTTCAAGTCTATAAAATCTTTATTGAAATTCCTCTATTTCTCAGTTCCACAGTTCTAAGCGGTGTTGCATGAAATAGAGCTCTAAGCAGTGTTATGTGAAACAGGGCTGGCACTTAATAGCATGCTAACAACAACCCCTTAATGTAGTGAGTATGCTATGAAGCCAATTAGTGCTACTGTCCATTAGTTGATTCTGGTGCCCAGTCAGCTACTCAAATATGCTTGCACTAGCCATGCACATCATGGTGACCATGAAGCATGTGACCAGTATGCACATGGCTTAATTTTTGGTGTCATTTGAAGGAGGTACAGTATTTGTCAGCCGGGGAAGATATGGTACACAGACCACTCTGCTGTGCAAGGGAAGGTTTGCATCTGCCCACTTTAAGCTAAAATCTTGTCCTCCCCCCCTAGTGCCAATTTTAGGCATTGCCAATCTGACAAACCTTCTAACATAAAGCCAACACAAGACCATGTAAAGGCATTACTGTTCAATGATAGGAGTCTAAACACGAAATTCCACCACCTTCAGGTTCTACTCTCCCTAGAATAGAATTTTGTGCAGTTACTGAGACTTGATTTAGAGCCATGGAGAACACATCAGCAGTGAAAGTTGGAGATGTCTCAATTTACGTCAAAAACATACATACCTCAAGGCTTGTCAATTAGTAAGATGTGCTTCAGATTTTCCATGTCCAAATTCCCACATGCAAAGTCCCATTACAGGTTATAGGTCCCCTTCCAAGACCCGGGAAACCTATGTCACATACTTATACTGGGGACACTCCTCATTCAGCCCAACACCCTATTCATGGGTGACTTTAAGTACCCCACTATAGACTGAGAATTATACATGATCCCTAATATGTATGCTCACAGATTCCTTTACCTTTTAAACACAAATACACAGGACCAGCTAATCTGAATGCCAACTAGGGACACAAACATCCTTGACCTAATCTTCACAAACATGGCAGAATGTTGCTCTGGTTCCTAGTGTACTGTCCTCTGTGGTTCGGTCGGACCATAAATATGTCTCCTTTGAAATAAAAATAAAAGTTGGAGCTACAGCTAACTCTGGAATGTTTAGGTATTATTGTAAGGTAAACTTCCTACTATTAAGGGACACCTTGGAAAAATTAATCCCCCCAAACTCCAGCGCTGCCTATGCAAAGATATTCATGGAAACCCTGTATAATCATATAAGTAGCTTAACAGAGAGAGCTGTGCCTACCTGTAACTGAGGACTAACAAAAAACAAGCCAACCAAACATCAATAGCTGGTACAAGAAAAGGAAGAAAGTCATGGCAAAAAAGTAGGGGGTGCAATACCTGGAAAGGTAAAAACTCCCTCACCAAGCTAAACAAGCAACTTGAATGCTTATGTAGTGCACCAAAGCCAAATCGGAGGTAAAAATAGCCTCCCAGGACAAGGACAGCCACAGAGCTTTTTCAGCTATTTCTGCAACCTCAAAGGCAATACAAAACAATGTACTGAACTGATTGTAAATGCAGCCACCTGTACTAAGCTGGAAGATACAGCAAATCTATTGGCAGACAAATTTTGCTGCAGTTTTACTCCCCTCTCCCCCAGATACCCCACCACCATAACTCCTCCAACTATCATGAGGAAACAGATCCTCATGGCACTTTCCAAGGCTAGGCCCTGATAATATCCTGGGATGCCTCCTTAATAGCATGGAACATAAAGTATTGAGCAACTAGAATCAGTATTTAACTACAGCCTCCATATAGGCTTCATGCTGAATGAATGGAGGATTGCCACTGTTATCCCACTGCATAAGCATGGGCCATCCACAGATTCAGGGAACTATAAACCCATAAACCTGACAAGTCTAATATGTAAAGTCATGGAAAGAATAATCATGGATATGTTAAATGATGACTTAGGAAATCTATAGACACTAGATCCAACTCAGTTTGGTTTCATGAAGGGCAGGTCATGCCATCTCAACCTGGTGAAGTTCTTTGAGAAGGTCACCAAAGTAATGGACATGGGTAAGATAGTGCACACTGCCTACCTCCATCTGGTAAACATTCAACACACTACCCCACTCAGGCACTGTAAACGAGCTCACTGGATTAGGTATTAACCCATTCGTCACCCACTGGATAGCCAACTGGCTTACAGACAGGACTAAGAAATCTGCCACCACATGAAGGACAGCCACTATCAAGGTGTCTTGGTGCTCAGTGCTGGGGCCTCTCCTGGTTGACATTTACTTCTCTGAAGTGAAGGCTAGCATTAAAGGCCTCTGGCTGACCGAGTTCATTGATGATTGCAAATTAGGTGCATTGACTGAATGCCTCCAAGACACAAATACCCTCTAAGAAGGTCTGACACAGACAAATAACAGATGGAGCCACAGCCTTAAACTGAATGTCATGAAGTGCATAATAGTATCTATTGGTAAGACAGGCATTCCCCTCCCCAAAATTACTACATTGATAACACCCCTAGGAGTGGACCCAGTAGCGAGGGATTTGGAAAATCATATAGACTGCAAATTGGCTGTTGAACATTGTGTGTCAACAGTAGTAACAATGTTGCACAATGTATAAACATGAGTATGGCATCCAGGTCCAAGGATGTAATTGTTCCAATGTACTCGGCCTTCATAAGACCAGTCATTGAGTACAGTGCCCCCTTAGGCATGTATCTTAGCAGGAAATGTGACAAATGGAGCATACACAGAGCTTTCTCACAAAAAAATGCATGGTTTAGAAAACAAGTCCTGTATGGAATGCTTCAAAGTCTTGTCTTTATAATTGTTCACCTACAGGCTGCTGAGAAGCAATGTATGCTTGGCCTATAAAAAGTATCCTCAAATCCACAATGTTAATGGACCTGATGCACATCTGCCAAACAAATAGAATCAAAAACACACAATCCAAGGACCTAAATCTTGCCTACAACATAAATAGGACATTCTGGAAGGACAGGTATGTGTTTCAGAGAATACCTCTTCCCTAGAACAGACCTGCCATCCATGTGAAGCAAAATTCTTCCTTGCATTTATTCTAACAAAACTTGGATCAGTGGATGGGGAATCATAAATTGCACCCAGGTCTGGCAGCTATGTCTCTATTAGAGTGAGGAAGCTTGTAAATGCTTGACCACTTATGCTTAATTTTATATACTCCCACAAAACCTAAGGGGCCAATGCATTTCTAATATATTCAGGAAGCATGGTTAGGCTTAAAAAGACCCTTTAGGGTCATTAGCCTAGTATTCTTCTGTGATCTTATGATCCTATGTATGTAGTATGTATATGCCTTTAGTGCCATGGTACAGCTCTATAGCTATGTCTTAGGACCAAAGTGTAGCACAATTCAGTAGCTCAGCAGTGCAAAGTTATGTTGTGCAACATATGGTCTACAAACTAGCATCCACACACACACAGGTCTACCATCTTGTTCCTCAAGCAGACATGAGTGGGTGGCCATGGTTACTTCAGGCACTGTGGAATGCATGGCTCCAGTGTGGTGTCACAAGGAGATAAGCATTTCCCTGGTCTTTTTGTACAGGAACTTTAGCAAGCACCTACATGGCTAGAGTAATGACCCTTTTCAGAAGATGGATGTATGGCATGAGCTTGCCAGGATGTGAGTGATGCCACTGACATCACCAATTCTTGTGGACAGTGCCAGCATTGGTTCAGTGATCTAATGTAGTACCAACCTGAATTGCTTCATCCATGGGAGGCAGAAGTTTAGGAAGAGAATCCTGAAATGTACTGTAAGCATTTTTTTCTCACAGTATTGTATATGTATAGTTAGGATTTCACACTTTGTTTTCCAGCATCATAGTAGTGACAGTTGAACATGATGATTTGTAGCAGATGGTGGGCACTCCTCTTCCACAGTGAAATGTGTGCAATGTCTGTCAGTTCATTGTTGAGTTGTGTGTGTGTGTGTGTGTGTGTGTGTGTGTGTGTGTGTGTGTGTGTGTGTGTGTGATCATTTTTTCCACTGTGTTATCTTTATGCATATACAGATGTGGAAGGGGAGGAGGTGAGGCTACAGTCATCTCAGTCTGTACCAGACGTTGCCTCTGGTTTGGGATTGACCGTGGTTGCCAGGTCTGCCTCACATCAGGTAGAGATAACTTCATCTTCTGGTATCAGTTACAGAGACAGATGGCGGCTGAAGTATGCTGGCACCTGGATACCTGTCCTGGTGATGTGGACTATTTCTGGTGCAGCTTGATGATTTGTTCAACTGCAAAGCTCCATCCACTGGGCTACTAGGAGAACTACCGGATCATAATATTGGCCACCGAGGTGAGTAATGCCCAGTTTTGTTGCCTTCTGTTGCAGCCTGGCATCCAGCCTTACCAGGACCCTACCCCATTATCATTGTGGTGTTCTCCCTCTCTTACGTGTCATCTCCCATTCCTTGTTTGTTGTCCATCCCTCCCCAAAACCACTTGCCAACCTCAAGTATGTCTGTGTCCCTCCACTGTCCTTCCCAGATTTTTTGTGTAGACTACTCCTGTCTGTCTGAGTCTGTGTACTGTTTGTCTGTCTTCCTCTTCTAAGTTCCTTTCTTCTTCTATCCCATCCACAGTCACACTGCTGTCCCTTACTATCCTCCTCATCTTCTTTTGTAAGATTTATAAAAGTGGCTTTCTCCCTGAAAAAATACCCTTCATGTCCTCCACCTTTTATACCATATGGTTATCCTTATGTGTTTCTGCTTGCTATTTTCCCCTTTATTACCTTCCTGTTTATCCCATTTATATGTAATTTATATGATGAACAGTGCTAGCACTTTGCTTTGGACACTCACAATTGTCTATCTGATGATTGTTGTGCTATCCTTGTGCTGGGTATACATGCAATGCAGCATGTGAGTACACATTTACATGGTCATACTAGCCTGCCTCCATTGTGACATCCATCACGTCAGGCATGCATCCTGCTCTAGCTGTACAGTAGTCTTGTACTGCCTGTAAGATTACGCTTCTCTTTAATTATGCCGTCTTCTGCTCAGACTGTCAGCACTATTCAATGCCTAATGCATGCACAGAAAATTCCTCAAAAAGTATCCAAGCAATTAAATAACCAGTAAGCAGAACACTGAAGAAGAATAAGTGTGTGAGTGTTTGGGTGTGGGGGGGCAGAATATCCTCATATGGAAGACCTGGGTCTATATTAAAACACTGAACGCTTAAAACAGCAAACGATGTTTCATTGACCCCATTTCAGTGAAAGCTGAAATTGTCGACACCTCAGAACAGCGATTTCTTTCCTAGGGAAAGAAATCGCTGTTCCAACCAAAAAAAAAAAAAAAAAAAAACAGTACACAGTTCCAAACACATACACACCCACCTTAATCCTAATTCTACCACCCCCAAAAAGTAAACAGCTGAAAACACATATGCACGTAACTCAACCATACAGCTAACGGAAAAAAAAAAAAGTAAACATTTTAAAACATGTGCACTTACCTTAACCCGCACCCTAACCCTAAGGTCAGTAACTCTTGCACATTTACGCTCAGGAGCTATACTGGATAAGGGAGACTCTGAGACCACACTACAGTGCAGAACATGGCAAAGCAATGAAGCGGTCAAGTGACTTCTTTCCCAGGGAAAGAATTCACTGAACAGCCACTTCGCTGTTTTGCCTGTTCGCTCTTTAGGTGTCAATGAAAACGCATTTGAAAAAATGCATTGTCGTTGTTCTAATGGGAACACAGAAGACCTTACTTAAGCTATCCATTCATTCTAATTACTGCACTGTGATTCAGTTTATATTTCATCCTGTACTTTAAAAAACAAGGAACTGAAGAATAAGGCATCCAGTGACTGAAAGTTCAATCTTCAGTGTAGCCCTGTCCTTAATCCATTCATTCAGAAGTGTCTTAAAGATAACTAGATGTTCTGTCCTCTTGGTGTTAAGTGGCAGAGAGTTACACAATCTGTCATCTCTACAACAGAAATAGTTCATTTTTAGGATGGTCTTGAAGGTATGTTGATATTGCATAAACTCCACATCCAGTATTGATGCCATAACTTCAATATCATAACACAGGTTCACAGAAGGTTACTAGGCTAGTGGCCCTAGAGCCTTTACAAGCCTAGCCATGTTAATCCCAAGTATCCCCATTTGTTCTTTTTTTGGGTAGTTTGCAGAACAAATTTATGAACAGAGTGGGTCTGTGATCAACACTGGTTACCCCTGTCCATAAGGGATATGGGTGCCAACCCAGGGGAAAATTTGTGGTCTCCCATCCAATTTTCTATATTGTATTTGAATAGGGTCAGTGAGGTGCTCTGTTTTATGTGAATAGGGAGTCTATTCCAGAGAAGTGGCAGTCTCTGGGAGACATATCTGTCTCTCCAGCATGATCTGCTAATGTGACAAGCTAGGTTGTGATTCCTAGAGTGAGTGACTCTTGAGCCATTTGACTTGCTGATGTGCAGCATTTTCATTAGGGCAGGGTTGGAGATTGCCCTATAGGCCAGGCAAAAGTAACCTTTCAGCAGCCTATAAGATGCAGAGTAAAGTGACAGGGCTTTCAGCCTCTCCACATGGTCATGGTTTGAAGTCCCGGTATTTTCTTAGTGAGAAATCTTTGAGGTCTTTCCCGATGCTGCAGGTGTCTGGTGAGGTACTTGCAAAAGGGTGCATTAAACTCTATTAGTGGTCTGATAAGGTTTGAGTACAGTGGAGTTATAACATCCCTTGACCTAGATGCTATACCCTTGCTTATGAGGTGCACAACATAGAAGACTTTCCTTACCATTGTGGAAACTTGGTGGTCAAAGTTCAGATTACTATCAACCTGTGTTCCCGTGTCTCACACCACTGGGTGGGAACTCAGAGGGGTGCTGTCAATATTGTAATTTGTAGGGAATTCTGTTTTGCCAAAGGGAATAATAATGCATTTTTTGCATTTAGTTTTAGACCATGGCTTTGTCACCAATCATTTGTTTGTGTTATATGTTGACATCATTGGGGGACTCAATGATTGCTCCCAGTTTACAATCATCAGCAAACTTTGTGAGCTAAATACCCTCTACTTTGGCCTGGACTTCTGAGATATAGATGCAAAACAGTAAGGGGCCCAGCACAGGCTCCTGTGGTACTCCACTGGTGACGGGTCTACTGGTGGAGGTGGAGTCACCAATTTTGACAGTGTGTGTTTTGCTGGTGAGCCAACTGGCTACCTATCTGGTAACATAAGGGTTAATCCCTATCTGGGCATGTTTCTCAATGATGCTAAAGTGGGGAATTGTGTTGAAAGCCTTGGCATGGTCGAGATAGGCTGTGTACACTGTCTTACCTTCATTCATGGCTTTGGTGACATTCTCAAAGAACAATGTGCAGACAAATAAAATCACCACCCGACCAGCTAATCCAAGTAATAGCAGTCATAGTATAGTAAAAAATAAAAACCGGATTAGACACAGCAGCAAAACTATTTATGAAATAAATGAAAATAAAAACGTGGTAAGCGCTTTCACTGTCTAACCGCTTCATCAGACAACAAGCATAACACACAAGAGTCAACCAATCAAACCACTTCAATCAATATTCATTAAGTAAAATCTATCAACTGTAGTTAGAATATTCCACTTTTCTTTAATAACATCGCACACTTTACTGATATTACTAGAATATGGAAGTGGGACTCTTATGAGTGTGTGATGCTATTAAACAAAACTGGAATATTCTAACTATAGTTGATGAATTGAAAGAGGTTGTAGGAGATGGACCCCATTTCACATTTAGAAATAATAAATCTTTAAAGAGGCACCTGTGCTATAGATCTGATATAGAGAGAGGAGAATTAATGTCAGAGAGGCAGGGGACCTATGCTTGTTGAAGTACTGCATGCAACCATATCCACTCAGGATGTTCATGCACACATCCATTAATGGGTTTTAAGATAGATTTTAATTTGTATGCTGACTGTAAGACTAAAAATATTGTATACTTTAGTTATTGTACCATATGTTATAGATTTTATATAGGAAAAACCAACCACATGTTTAAGGATAGAATATTAGCACACTGTAGGGACATTCTTAACGAAGAAGATACTAGTGCTTTAGCACAGCATGTGAAGATAGAGGGCTATAGTCATACATTCAAGTTTTTCATCTTAGAAGTGATTTCGGAGGGGATTAGGGGTGCTGATTTAAAAAATACCACTGAAGCAGCAGAACAAAGATGGATTCTACTGTTCCAAGCAGATAAGTTTCCAGGCTTGAACAATAAGGTAACACTAAAAGCATTTATGAAAGCTAGAGCATTACAACACTGAATTTAGTTTTATGAATATGGTCAGGGTCGTGTATATTTGTATACTGAGTTTTTTAAGTAAGATGGGTTTTAGACTGTCTGTTTAAGCAATATGTTTTTAAGAAACAATTAATGAGTATTGATTGAAGTGGTTTGATTAGTTGACTAATTCTTTAAAATCTCTTGTGCTTTATGCTTGTTTTCTGACAAAGCGGTTAGTTAGGCAGTGAAAGCGCTTACCACGTTTTTATTTTCTTTTATTTAATAAATTGTTTTGCTGCTGTGTCTAATCCAGTTTTAATTTTTTACATTCTCAAAGAAGTCTGCCAGGTTTAATAAGCATGATCTACCCTTAACGAAGCCAAACTGGGTTGGGTCCAGCATTTGGAGTTTGCCTATGTCCTTGTTGATAATGTCCATTTTTAATTCTTTCCATGACCTTGCAGATGAGGCTGGTTAGACTTATGGGTCTGTAGTTCCCAGGGTCAGTTGATGGCCCCTCTTTGTGCAGGAGGATTACTGTTGTTGTTCTCCATTCTGCAGGAACAAAGCCAGAGAACATAACACTTGTAAATGAGAAACAGAGCTGAATGAGCATGGCCCTGTTGCTAGAATGTCTTACCTTAGATAGCTGCCTTGTAAATCTCCTTTGAATCTTTTCTAATGTCTTCATTTATGACAGGTTATATATACAAACTGGTGCAAAATATTCAATATGTGGTTCTAAACTGTCTTCAGTAGGGAAAACACCTTCTCACCCCTACTTAATCGCCTATGCATTAAGTCCTTCATTACAAAGTAACATTTCCTACTTACCCAACTAATATTATCATTGAATCGAGGCTGTCTATCAATGACTGTTCCTAGATACTTCATTTTATCTGCTTTAGTGAAAATATAGTTATCGAAAGTACACAGGTACCCTGGTCTTGATGTCCAAAATGTATAATGTTGCATTTTTTCATAAGTGAAGATCATGTTTTGTTTTTGTTTTAGACCAATTATTTAGGGCATCAATGAATCTTTAGAGAACGGCTTACAAGTGTATGAGTAGGGTACAGAGTGGAGGAGAAAGTATCTTTGTATGATAGTTTGTAACACCAGTAAACATGCACATATTAATACTTTGTTTCAAGTTCTGTGCCATTCCAACACAGTAAGGGAGGTTTTCTTCTAACTGTGTATTTATTTTACTTAAAGCCATCATAAAAAGAAAAGTTGTATTGAATGCATATCTTCTTGTTTGTTGCAATATGACATATCCAGTACTGTTTTCATTTATTCTAACTTTTGTAGCTAAATCTCATACTCATGATTATTGATTAGTGTAATTAGACCTATTAATAGCTCTGTGGAATAGTTTTTAAAGACTCTTTGTGATGCCTATAAAGATCAATACTTACAAATTGTTTCTGCACCAGGACCAGCAGTATATCTGTTGTAGTAATAATTCTTAATAGCATTCACTGCCTTGGTTGCCATGTCTGACTGAAAAGATGTAAAACAAATTTATTTTAGACACTGAAAATAATTTGACAAAATTCACATAGAAATTTGCACACAGGTTCATAGATTAGTACTAGGCTAACTGTCCTTGTGGGCCATTTTAAGCCTAGCCAGTTGCCCCATGTGAGAATCAAACCCAGCACCTTGTGTTCATAAGGTAAACACCTTAACCATTATGACAACCTCCCACCCCTTGATGTTAAAGAACCTGTGAGGTACAAACATGCAGGCAAGAGCTTGTAATTGCACAAATACTGACATGCAGATGGGCCTGCAAACTAGTTCATAGGCTCATACATAGTGACTAGGCATGACTTCCAGGAGATGATTAATGACCCTATTGCAAATTCCCAAGTTCCCCAAAGAACTGTCAGGTTAAGCAGTTTGCTCAAGGTCACAAAGCAGGCAAATGAAGGCTATGGGAATCAAACTCTGTATTACAGGAAGTAGCTCATTAATAGCTCCACTCACACCCTTAGTTTATTTACTCATTTCTTGAATCTGATATAACCAATGTTTAAGTTAAACATAAAATATCTTAATAAGAATAAATAACATTATAAAATTATTTAGTTTGGTTTATTACTATGATTATATTGTAACAGTAACATTTATGGAACATTAATTGTATATCATATAAGAGATTTTTATATATAAACCAAGAGGTTATAAGTGCAAACGTTTCTAGTCAGAGACCATGGATTGTGATCAATAACTTCCTTTTGATTTTCTGGGTTGACAAAAAAAAAAAACTGAAAAACTGCAATAAAAATGCAGAACTCTAAATCTCATAAGTTGCATTTGAACACAGAGAGGGTTAGGGGCAACTGTACAAAATACAAATCTTTAAATTATATTGCCCTAAAAGAGTTACCTGAAACAAATATGTTCAGAAATTTACTAGTTTTGGACAAAATCATTAAATACATATTTTATTTTGTTAATCTGATAATCTATGCCACTGCACCCACACTATTACATATAATGTAGCTACTCCAAGACTGCCGTATTTCCAAAATAATATACATGTTCTGCTGGCAGAATCTTTGGAGTCAAAAGTGAGATTGAGAGCTTTCAGCCAAGTTAGCATGAACAGTCTTATGTCAAAAAAACTGCTTAAAGTACTTTTTATCTCTTTATGACATTTTTTCAATGTGGAACCCTTATACCTGCACCTATTTTTAAAGGTATGTAGACATACTGCATTTAGTAGCAAGACTTCGAGAATTGTTTACATGAGATGTGCACTTTGACAAATATTTGTAACAAGCACCCATTGGTTTGGACTTTGTTGCAGCACCTCTTAGCAGATCTGAGTTAATGGTTGCGCATAACCTCTTGGAATAAAATTCTTGTCATGGGGCAGTGTAATCTGAGCATACAAAAAAGGAATTTAGGGAGTTGAGAAGGACATGTGGGAGAGTTTGAAGGAGCTCAATGAACAAGAGAGAAGGTAGTATATTCAGGAAAAGGATCAAAGAAGAAAGAACATAGCTGTAAGACAAAGATTGCCACAAAGAAGTACTGTAGGGAGCAATTTGCAGGGGCACTGCAGATAGACACTGAGTTAAGTGCTTAGTGCAGGTTGAGGATCTGACAGGAAGACCTTTGGAAGATTATTTTGGTAAAGAAATAGTATAGTACTGGATTCTAGCTTATTTGGGTAGGATGCCTCAGGCTTAAATTAGGAAAATTCTGGGTCATAATGGTATACTCCACTGTCTTTCCTTTCCACAACTTGGTATCCAGAATCCCAGAGGTTACTTTTGGCATAATGTTTAAGGTCTTCATCTCCCATGCACAAGATGCAACATTCAAGCCTGACCTCCAGACAATGCCTCAATGAATTTAACATATTTCTCCTGTGTCTCTGTGGGGTTCCTCCCAAAAGCATACTGAGTGTTTCTACCTCAGCCCCACCCAAGAATGGAGCTGTAGGCAACAGCACAGACTCTAGATGGTGCCCTAGAGAGAGAACAGTTCTATACACCAACCACTTTGGGCATCAGCTGTGATACACATTGGTCACTCACTGTAAGCCATGTCAGGGCTAGCCACTTAATGGGGTGGTAAGTGGCTCTAGGTGATTCGGTTATGCTGACTAATGTCACTAAAAATGGGCATGGCTGTCAGTAATAAGTGGTTTGAGGACCCAGCCTACTCTGACCTATGCCAGAGATACATACTAATGATGAGGGGGGGTATATGTGACCCTAATTGGCCAATGTATGCCTACCATAAGTCCCAGCAGCCCTGGGTCAGTAAACTACTGGCCATCTGGTGTCTAGTTGCTCAGCCTGGGTTACCTGAGGTAGTTCTGTTGAGCAAAAGCTGGACATAAAACCAATCAACCTGCCAAACATGAACTAAGGGTTGATAAACTCAGTGTAAGTTCACTGACAGGATGCACCTTGGAAGTGGATGACATGATGGTAAGAAGGAGGCTAGATATATTTTGTATCCAGGAGACAAGATAGAAGGGCAGTGCAGCAAAGACACTTTGCTTGGGATCCAGACTCTACTACTCAAGAGGAGGACACACTAGAAATGTTGTGGGAATTGTGATGAGAGAGAGGCTTCAGGAGACAGTGAGGGATGTCATAAGAATTAGTGATAGACTCATGGTAATCACACTCCAGTGTAAAAATAGGGCAATATTCATAATCTCAGCCTGTGGCCCACAGCAGGGCTGTGATAGTAAGGAAAAGAGTACATTCAGACTGCAGTTGCAGGACCTAATGCATGTAGATCATTATGTGTATTGTTCCTAGTCAGCCACTGTAGCTAGATAGCACATGCATATAAGTTACTGAGCATGTGCAAGATCAGTGCCGTTTTGTATAGTCAGCCAGAGTGAGTGCAGGCATGAATAGAGATACACATGCAAGTGTGTTTGAAATAATGAGTCAGTCAGTTAGCTTAAATGCATGTTCCTGCTACAGCTCCTGGTGTGTTTATGTACAATAAACAACTTGAACCCATCACAGTGCCTCAGCATGTCATTTGAATGCACGAGACGAGCAATATGGTATCAGAATGGGATCCGAAGTTAAAGCAATTTGCAAACCATGAGGCATGAAGTTTGAAGTGGAGGAATATACAGAAGTGAACTCACAAACAGGTCGGTGATTATTCAAAGGTACTTAAACTCATTTAAATGATTTTTCAGTCATCAAAAGTGTGGCAAAGCATTCAAAACATTCAAAATAATGACAGAGATAAATGAAATGTCTGAAATTGTGACATATTGATAAAAGTATTCAAATAAATACAAAAGTGTTTGAAATAATTTCTGAAATGTTAAAATGTACGAAAAGGCTAAAATGACCAAATTCTTTTGCAATGTACTACTTTTTCGCATTAACTTAAACTTTTCAAAGTACCCAAAGTGTTTGGAGTGCTCACAGTGTTTGCAATGTTAAAATGAAGCCTTTTCAGAGACATTGATGTACAATTGAACATAATTACAAGTACCTGGTCTACACTTATATTTAAATGTATTTTGCTATTATGGCAGAGGGATTTCGTAGACCTGGACTGCTGGTGTTTGATAATAATATTGCAGAGAACTGGCAAGTGTTTGAGCAAGAATATAATATTTTCAAACAGGCTGCATTTTCTGATAAAGACACACACACAAAGGCATTCATACTTCTTAATTTAGCTGGCTCAGAAGCCATTGAGAGGGAAAGTTCATTTTTGCATACACCTACCATATATGCAGGGGGGGGAGAACCACCATATTGTGATACAGATTGAAACACGGGAAGACTCTGAGTGCTTACAATGTAAATTTAGAGAAATGTGTAACCCTCAAACGAGTTTTACAATGGAAAGGCACATGTTTTATACAAGTAATCAAAAGCCTGGTGAAACTATAGCAGCATATATTACTGACTTGAGGAATAAAGCAAAAACATGCAGATTTGGTGATCTGAGAGATGAGTTGATAAAAGTCAGGCTTCTGTGTGGTGTTAATAATGATGCAGTGAGAAAGATTTTGCTTCAGGATAGTGATTTAACATTGAACAAAGCCACTGAGATTTGTCAGATACATGAGTTTACAGAAAAGCATACGAACATGCTCACGAATGAGAAAAAGGTGCATGCAGTATCTACCAGTGCAAATGTTGATAGTGTGCAACATAAGGTTGGGTGCAAACAGAAATATAAACCAAAAAGGTGGGCACCCCAAACAACCTCATTATTAACTATAAACTGAACTGGGAGCCAAACAACCTTATTGCTAATTGTCATAATTGTGGAGGCAGTCATGAACCTAAATGAGAGAAGTGCTTAGCTTTTGGTCAGCAGTGTCATAAATGTAAAAAGTAGAATCATTTCAACAGGCTTTGCAAGCCTAAAGTGGCACATACTTTTATTAAAAGAGAGCATCCAAAGAAGCAAGTAGATCAGATAGAGAGCTGTGAGCAAACCTTCTATGTTGATGATGTTTCTGTGATTAATGAAACAGTTAACACAGTAGATTATAGGTTCATAGGTGTTTACTAGGCTAATGGCAACAAGGTCCTTTTTAAGCCTAGCCATACATCCCAAATCTCTGACAAGTTCTGATATGCTTGATATGTGTAAGCATGGGGCTGGCAGCTGAACCATTTGCAGGTTACCTGTGTCCATTAGAGACACAGGTGCAAAACTAGGGATAAATTTCCGGTTTCCCATCCAACTATCCAAGTTGCATTTCAATTGGGTTAGGGAGGAACTCTGCTTCACATGGATGGGGAGCCTGTTCCATAGAAGAGGTAGTCTCTGGGATACCTACCTATCTCTCCAGCAGGCCCTATTTATATCAGAGGCAAGGTTTAAGTCTTTAGAATGGGTAATTATCATGCTGTTTTTTTTTTTATGGATATGCAGGAGGTCCATCAGAGTGGGGTCTGACAATGCTCTGCATACTAGGCGTAGCTCTCCCCTCAAAAGCTGGCAGGAGACAGAATACAGGGATAGGGCCTTGAGGTGCTCTGTATAGGACATATTACTTATGCCCTGTATTCTTTTAGTGAGGATCCTCTGTGGATGTTCCAGTTGGTCGATATGCCTAGCTAGGTACATACCAAAGGGACATTATACTCAAGGATAGGTCTGATGAATGCCGAATACAGTGGAACAATGACTTCCTTAGACCTAGATGCCATACCTTTGTTTATAAGTTGTGCAACATAGAATGATTTTCTCAACACTCTAGACACGTGATGATCAAAGGCTAGATTACTATCTATGTGTGTTCCTTGGTCCCTGACTACGGGGTCAACTTTAAGGGGTGTGTTGTCAATATGATAGTTACCAGGGATGAATGACCTCCCAAAGGATACTATTATGCATTTCTTGGCATTTAGTTTTAGTACATGGCTCTGACTCAGCCCCTCCTGGAAAACATTTGTGTCAGTGTGAGATTCAATGATAGCTCCTAATTTGCAGTCATCTGCAAATTTAGTCATCCAGAAACCACTGACATTGGCTTTGACTTCTGAGAAGTAAATGCCAAAAAGGAGTGGTCCAAGGACTGATCCCTGAGGGACTACACCTGTGACCAACCTCTTTGTAGAGGTGGACTCCCCAATTCTAACTTCCTGGGTCCTGTCTGTGAACCACTTGGCTATCCATCAGGTGACATATGGGTTTGTACCTAACCTCTTGAGTTTGTCAACAATGCCCAAGTGGGGTATTGTGTGAAATGCCTTGGTCAAGTCAAGGTAGGCAGTGTGAATGACTTTGCCCTCATCCATTAATTTGATGACCTTCTCAAAGAAGTCCACCAGGTTGAGTAGGCATGATCTGCCCTTGACAAAATTAAACTGGGTTGGGTCCAGTGTTGGGAGGTTTGCTATATCTCTATTGATTATCTGCATGATAATTCTTTCCATGGCTTTACATATAAGACTAGTGAGACTTATGTGTCTGTGGTTTCCAGGGTCTGTAGATGGCCCACCTTTGTGCAGAGGGATGACTGTTGCCTTTCTCCATTCATGAGGCATGAAGCCTTTTTGGAGGCTACAGTTAAATAGTAATTCCAGAGGCCCTGATAGGTTATGTTTCATGCTATTTAGAAGGCATCCTAGGATATCGTCTGGGCCCACTGATGCAGTGTTCTTGGTCTTAGAGATCATTAAGGACCTATTCCCTAGTGATAGTAGGGGTAGTTATATTTGATGATATTTCCTGAGGGAAGATTGAGGGGGAGGGAGGGGTAAAGTTGGAACTGAATTTATCAACCAGGAGGGTTGTTACATCGTCTGGCTCAGTATAGGTGGCTCCATTTACAATGAGCTCTGCAGACAATTGTGTATTGCCTTTAAGGTTGTGGACATAGCTAAAGAATGCTTTGTAGTTGTCCTTGGCCTGGGAGGCCAAACTTACCTCAAAACTGGCTTTGATAGACTTTACTTGTCCTCTGAGTTGTTTGTTTAGTTTGACAAGAATGCTTTTATCCTGCTGGGTGCTGCACCTCCTAATTTTTGCCATGATTTTCTTTCTCCTGCTATACAGTCGATTATCAGTTAGCAGCAAAGAGTGAAATATTTTGTACTGTTCAGATTAATGGGAAACATTTAGAACTTAAAGCAGATATTGGATCCAAGTGCAATGTTATATCAGCACAGATGTTTTTCCAAAGAAAAAGCTAGTGAGAAACTTGATTCAGCGAAGTGTGCAAAACTAGTTGCTTATGGTGGTGAAGAGATTCAAACTGAGGGTGCAGTAGTTCTCACATGCCATTCTGCTGGGAACGGCTATGACTTGCAGTTTTACATAGTCAAAAGACACGTGCAGTCATTCTTAAGCCTCAAAGATTGAGAATGGGATTGATTTCATTTAATAAAGAGGTCCACCATCTAAGTCTGAAAAACAATGATAGTTTTACACGGAAAATATACTGATGTTTTCACAGACAAGCTTGACAGACTTCTAGTCACATATTCCATGAAGTTAAACCATGAAGTAAGCCCAGTTGTTAGACCAACAAGGAAGGTTCTGATAGCAATGCAGAGCAAGGTAAAAGCATAGCTTCACAAAATGGTGAATTTAGGTGTAATAACCCCAGTAAAATAACCGACTGAATGGGTATCCTCCATGGTCATAGTTCATAAGAAAAGCTCAAGTGATATTTGAATATGTATTGATCTGAGAGATTTAAACAAAGTGCTTAAACATCCTTATCATTCAGTGCACACAGTAGAAGAAGTAGCCACTTTCATGCCAAATACCACAGTTTTTCAGTCTTAGATGCAAGAAGTTCCTTTTGGCAAATTTCGCTGGATCACAAATCTTCACTATTAACCACTTTCAGTACACCATTTGGTAGATACAGATTCTTGAGAATGCCATTTGGGATAAATTCTGCCAGTGAAGTACTTCAACATGGGATGGAACAATTTTTTTTCAGGTTATCCATGTGCTGTCATAGTAGATGACATTATTGTAGGAGGCAATGGCGAAGTTGAACATGCTGGAAACCTCAAGAAAGTTGTAGACCGTGCCCATGAAGTAAATCTTAAACCGAATCCTCAGAAATATAAATTAGCACTGAAAGAAGTTACTTATGTGGGTCATCTGTTTATCAGTTCTGGCTTACAACCAGATCTGTCTAAGCAAGCAACAATTCTTGAGATGCCAGTTCCAGAAAATGTCACATCTTTACGTTTTCTTAGTATGATCAACTATTTAGGAAAGTTCATCCCAGACCTGTGTGAGCTTTCAGCACCGCTACATGAGTAGAAATGCAAAAATGTAAACTGGTCCTGGCTGGAACAACACCAAAAAGCATTTGGCATTCTGAAACAGAAAATTGCCAGTCCACCCACATTGAGATATTATGATGTTCACAAACCTGAAACTTTTTCGTGTGATGCTTCAAAGTATGGTCTTGGTCCAGCATGTCTTCAAGAGCGCATACCAGTAGCCTATACATCCAGATCTTTAATGCAAACTGAAATGGAGTAGGCACATATTGAAAAAAGGTTTTGGCAGTAGTGTGCACATGTTCAAAGTTCAGTGATTATATTTATGGTAAACCTGTTGAAATAGAGACTGATCACCACCCTCTAGTGACAGTTCTGAAAAAGCCAGTACATACAGCCCCAGCATGCCTGCAACACATAATGTTAAAATTTCAAAAGTACAATTTCAATATTGTCTATATGAAAGGCAAATTTTTATACCATGCTGATGCTTTGTCGAGAGCACCCAGACAAACTACAGAACAGCATGATAATGAGACAGCAGACTTTGAAGTCATGGAAGTCAAAAAGTTTTCCTCATCATGTCTTGATGAACTCAGAAATCACACAGCCTCAATCTCAATTCTTCAGAAACTGAAACATTTTATCAGTCAAGGATGGCTAGCACATGAAACCAGTCTACCATTTGATATACAGAAATATTTTCCTTGAAGAGATGAGCTCATGATGGAAGATGGAATCATCATGAAAGGTCCTAAAGTGGTGATTCCTACAGCACTACAACAGGAATATATCAAAATTTTGCATCGTGGTCACCAGGGTACTGATTTACAGGCCATGGTGGTGCAGCGGTTAGTGTTGTTCTCGGGTTTGATTTTCAGCTGGAGCACCTTCTGTGCAAAGTTTGCATGTCCTCCCTGTGGTTGAGTGAATTTTTCAAGACATGCAGATAGGTGCAAGAGTCTGAGAGTGTGTGTCTTCTGTGAAGGTTGGGCACCGGGCTGGCAACTCGATACCATAAAACTCTACTGCCAATCAATCTGCTGACTGCTAATCCGCTGTGGTGATCCCTAACCAGGAAAAGCCGAAAGACATTGCTTTTGGTCACCAGGGTACTGATTCAACCAAAAGAAGGGCAAGAAGCATAGTACTTTGGCCTTCTATGTCAAAACGAAACTCTAGCATGTTCCATTGCAATAGTACTAAATCACACCAGCAAAAAGAAACACTTCATCTAAATCATATTCCTGAACTACCATGGTTGACAGTTGCTACTGATATTTTCGAATGGAATGGTCAGCATTAGTTAGTGTTAGCAGACTCTTATATAACGTCCAGCACTGTCATTATGAAATTGAAGAGACATTTTTGTGTTCATGGTAGTCCACACAAAGTCATTTCTGACAATGGTGGACAGTTTACAAGTCAGCAGTTCAAGAATTTTGCTGAGTCTTGGGACTTCGTCCATGTTACTAGCAGGATCCACAGTCCAATGGATTAGCCGAGCGTGTAGTTCTAAGTGTGAAATGTTTGTTGGAGAAATCCAAGAGAGATGATACCGATGTTTTTCTTAACCTACTTAATCTCAGAAACAACCCTCGTGGTAACTTGCTTGGTTCACCTGCTCTGAGATTGCTGTCCAGACAGACTAGAACAACTCTTCCTATCAGTAAACAATTATTGATTCCAAATGCAAAGAACAACAGAGTGGTCAAGATTCAACTTTTGAAAAAATGCCAGTCACAAAAGTTGTACTACAATAAATCCAGCAAACCTCTTAGACCATTAAGATGATGTGAGATCGTTAGAATGTAGACATCTGAAGGATATGATTGCCAAAGATATTTGTAAAGAACTGAGATATTACATCATACAATCTGATGGAATGGATTTCAGACGGAATCGAAAACCCGAATTATCAGCTTCCGAACCAGTGACTCAGCAGATTGATTGTTCCAGAGACTCTGTTTCTCACAGCGACTCTACACTTGTTCAAATTTTCAGAGGACAGTGTACTTTCTTTAAGTAATCCTGATGTCATCCCTGAAGTTCCAATTATAGATGACTCCCCAGAGACTGTCCCTGTTGCTAAACCCAGTCAAAGTTTTTATGTGAACAGATCTGGTAGAATTTCCAGACCCCTTTCAAAATACACAGCGACTTGGACTTGAATTCATTTGTTGTTAAATGTTGATGTGATGTCTGGCTTGTAAAATATTTTTTTGAACAAATCAAAGAGGGAGGATGTAGATCATTCTGTGTATTGTTCCTAGTCAGCCACTGTAGCTAGACAGCACATGCATATAAATTACTGAGCACATGCAAGATCAGTGCCATTTTGTACAGTCACCCAGAGTGAATGCAGGCATGAATGGATATGCACGTGAGTGTGTTTGAAGTAATGAGTCAGTCACTTAGCTTAAATGTGCATTCCAGCTAGAGCTCCTGGTGTGTTTATGTACAGCAAACAACTTGAACCCATCACAGTACCTCAGCGTCTCATTTGAATGCATGAGACAGCGACACTAAATAAAGCAGGGCAGCATGAGTTGGTTTTGATAATGGAGGACTTGCATGCATATCTGGACAGACAAAACTGGATATGAGGACTGCCAGATTCCACATGGGTGGAGCAACAGGAATAAAGAAGGAGAGGCCATTCTAGACTTCTGTCTGGCAAATATTTTAATGGTGGCAACATATAGTTCAGCAAGAGCGACAGTCACCATATCAGATACGAGTGGTCAACAGGTAGATTTCCTGCTAGCAAGGAAAGATCACTGGCATAAAATCAATGATTACAAAGTCATCCCTATTGAAACAGTCCTCCCACAACAGTAACCACTGGCTGCCACAATCAGCTGCAAGCAGTGGTCAGAGAAGGCTCTACAGTCAACAGAGACCAGGCTGAAGACTTGGAAGTTGCCTGAGGGAAAGCAGAAGAGTTAAAAGAATTACTGAAGGCGGTAGCACCTCAGGAAGAAAAGCAAGTAGGTGGCGTTGAGGAATAACAGCAGCACCTCAAAACACTATGTCTAAGGACTGTAATACAGATATGTGGCTGAGCCAGGTATGGAAGCAAGGTATATAAGGAAAACTGCTGGTAGTGGAATGGAAAAGGCCAGGAAGTCATCAAAAGAAAGAAGGAGTGCAGGAAAAAGTGAGACATAGAAAAGACAGACCAGGCTAAGAATGGATACTGGTTGGAAAGCAAAGAGTCTAAGTGAAGTATTGTGATAGCAAAGAACAAGGCCTCATCACTCTACTGGCTTCTGGAAAGTGACTCATTAGATGGCACAAAGAAACTGATTGGTAGATGGAAGGAGTACTTCTGGCAGCTTCTGATTGAAGAAAACCCAGCAGAAGCTGTACCGTCCCATACATAGCCTATGGTGAAAGATGAGGAGACGCCCATCCTATAAGAAGTATGAGTGGCACTAAGGAAATGGAGTAAGGGAAAGCAGCAGGTCAGATGAGGTCACAGCAGATGTGATCAAGACATTGAATAAGATGAAGAGAAATGGCTCCTGAGGGCACTCATAGCAGTGTGGAGAGACAGACGTATCCCAGATGTCTGGAGAATAAACCTACAAATGCCAGTGTACAAGAACAAAGGGGACATCCACAACTTTTGGTAGTACAGAGGTATCAAACTGCTGTCACACTGCATGAAAGGTCTGGAGAGAGTGACTAATAAATGAATATGTAGTAGAAAGTAAGATGGGAGATGAGAAGGTTAGATTCAGATCAGGTGCAACACAACCAACCCAATGCTTTCAGTGAGATAGATAGTTGAGAACAAACTAGAAATGAGGAAAAGAGTCCCACTGAGCATTCCTAGACTTGGAGGAAGCATATGACAAGGTCCCAAGAAAGCTGATTTGGTCAGTCCTGTGATGCTTCAAATTCCACAGACATTGATAGAACTAGTGCAGGTTATGTGAAAGGACCAAGTGACTCAAGTACAAACAATGGGTTCCCAGTGGGAGTGGGTGAGCATCAGAATTCATCTCTGAGCCCACTGCTGTTCATATTGGTAATGGACTACATTAGCAAACAGGTCAGTGGGGGCAGATTAACAAAGTTGCTGTATGCAGATGATATGGCATTACATGCAGACTCAGAACAAGAACTTCAGCAAATGGTAGGGAATGGAATGCAAAACTGAAGGCAGGTGGGATGAAACTGAGTACAGACAAGACAGTTATAACCAGCAAATGGGGGAAATGAGAAGAAGCTGAGAGTTGTGATAGAAAGGAAAATGGTGGAGCAGCTTAACAGCTTCACGTATCTAGGAGGGTTGGTTGAGGAGTACAGAAGTCTCAATGAGGAGGTCAAAGTTAGAATCGGAGGGACTGCAGCCAAATGGCACTGAGTGTCAGGGGTAGTGTATGACAGAAGAATGCCTAAGAAGCTGAAACCTAAGGTGTACAAAACAGTGGTATGACTAGTACAGCTGTATGGTACAGAAACCTGGGCAGTAAAAGCAGAGCAGTTGTGGAAGGTAGAGGTGATGGAGATGAAGTGCATGAGATGGAGAGAAGGTTAAACACTATGCGACAAATGAAGAAATTAAGACATCAGAGCAGAAGTCAAACTCCCGTTGCAGAGAAAGTCAAAGAGAACAGATTATGGTGGTTTGGGCTCATGTGCATAAAAGCAGATTACAATCTAGTGGAAAAGATGTGGGACAGACAAGAAGAAGGCAAGAGGAAATGAGTGTGTTCAACAAAGAGATGGATGGATTATATGAGAAAAGACCTGCAACAGTCAGGCACAGCTGTTGAAGAAGGCAAGACAAGGGCAATAAATTGAGGGAGCTGACAATAGTTGACCCAACACCCCGACCCCATGTAGAAAATGGGATAAAAGAGGTTTGATGATGATGCATCCAAAATCCCAGCACTAGAGAGCTGCAGGTTCCCATATCACAGGAGGATGACCCAGACCACCTTCCACTGCCTCATTCCAAATAAATCCTTACTTCCTCTCATGGAAGCTTTGTATCAGAATGAGGTAAGGCACCTTCCTTCATCCTCCCTGATAAAGGATATGATGGTTGCTGCCCTGACATTTTTAGAATAAACATTTAGCTTGTAGTCAAGCCCCTTTTTTTAATTTATAACCTCTCCTTTCCAGATGGAAACACACTATCATAATTTTCCTTATCATGAGTATGAAATCTAAAGATACTAGGGATTTCCAGCCTATTTCCAATCTCCTAGTATTAGCTAAGCTTATTGAGAAACTTATATAGTTCATTGCCCATGAACACACTACCAAATATGACATTCTGTATCTCATACAGCATAATTTCTGGACAGGGTATAGCACCCTTACTACCTACCTTTCTGATATTGACATCATGTATTTAAATGTGGTAGAAAGCTGTCAACTGGAAGTCTCTTTATAGACCTCAAAAAGCTCAGACAATAATACCATACTTATAATCCAATTCAAAACATCCCTTTTGAGGCCAGACCTTGAGATATTTGGTAAGCCTGATAATGCTTGCTTACTGATCAACTGCTTTTCAGGGAATATGAAATAAAACAGATGGTGCAGTGGTGCAGCCATAGTGTTGTCGCCTCACAGCAAGAGGTTATTTGGTTCGATTCTCGGCTGGAGTGCCTTCTGTGCTTAGTTTACGTGTCCTTGCATTTGTGTGGGTCTTCATCCAGGTACTCTGGTTTCCTCCCACATTACAAAGACATACATCTGGAGTGTCTCTCCCCAGGCCTCCACTGACAACTGGCTTTGTTCCAAGTTGGACTTTCCCAGTAAATAAATAAATAAAAACTGAAGTGGAACTTACTTTTAATATTTATAACATTGTTTATACAACTCATAGAGCTGCACTTTATAGTCATAAATAAGGAGCAGATTCAGTTTAATAACATCATATACACACAGTACCAGACATTTATCGATGTATTTCAAATCCAGTAATATATTTCAATCTGTTCTTCAATTGCAGTGTAAACACACCGAAAACAACTCTTATGCAAACAGCATCAGGCTAGGAAGAGTGCTGCACCAATCAGAACAATACTTCCTTATACAGAAGTTAATATTAGTGAGCCTAACACCAGAGATGATGATGACAAGTTGCTTTCCCAACTAGAAACTCATACTTCTAGGCAATAAATCAAAAGCCTCTCAGAAATGAAGCCAGTGTCTACATGCAGCTGTAGTGGGATGTTTTGAAAAACTAAGTCAAGTGAGCTGTGGTGATTTGTCCCCAATGAATAGTGTTGAGTAGCTGCACTCATGTGCTATATAACCACAGTTTGCTCAAAACTGAAAACAAAACCATTTTTCTCACATATGAAACTATTTTCTAGCAGTGTGCTATAATGTGGCATCATTATGATTGCAGTACAGTTTTTACAGCAGTAATAATGAAACATTTTAACATATTAAAACAAATTGGCATCACAGTACAGTATATTCAATTCGGTTCATTTCAGTCTAATTTAGAAACAAATTGGTCACAATGAACATTTTTGGCCTAATGAACATTTTAACCATAACCTAAAATATAGTAAAATTAACATTAAGCAGAAATACAAACAATATCACATAAACACACACACACACACACACACACACACACACACACACACACACACATATATATATATATATATATATATATATATATATATATATATATGTGTGTGTGTGTGTGTGTGTGTGAGTATAGAAAATTAAAGTTTTGGAATGACCCAGCCAGAGTGTAGACCTAAATCCAATAGAAAATATGTGAGATGACCTGAAGAGGGCTGTGCACAAGACATGACATCACAATCTGACAGATTTGGAGTGCTTTTGCAAGGAAGAGTGCGCAAATATTAAATCATTAATTAAAAAAATAATCAAAAGGTGCTTCAACAAAGTATTACTTTAAGGGTGTGCACACTTATGCAACCAGCTTATTGTACATTTTTTATTTTTTTGTATTTTTCCCCTAACAGATTTCTTTTTCAATT
Source organism: Protopterus annectens (assembly GCF_019279795.1). NCBI lineage: Eukaryota > Metazoa > Chordata > Ceratodontiformes > Protopteridae > Protopterus > Protopterus annectens. The sequence goes on from NC_056735.1 coordinate 1,777,938,617, forward strand.
GAATTGTACAGGTTATAGGTCACATTAAAGGTGGGAAAAGTTTTGAAATGATTTATTGTGGTCTCATTTTTTATATCACAAACCCTGGCATTTTAACAGGGGTGTGTACACTTTTTTATCCACTGTGTGTATATATATATATATATATATATATATATACACACACACACACACACACACACACATATATATATATATAAATATATAGAGTTAAAACAGTATTAAAATAAAGAAATAATTGATGGTTAGTTGGTTAGTTTTTGGAAAAAAAGTACTCTATATGTACATATATGTAAGTGTACCAATGCCAAGATTTTGGCATTCATTTTTCATGTGATTACCATTAAATTATGTATAGAATTTATTTAGTCAAAGAGACATACACAAGTAAAGAAAGAGAGTTTAGGGGAATAATCAAATAGTTGTACAGTTACTATGAAAGAAGGGGTATTAATGAATGTAACTATGTAGAGATATAGACAAACTGGAGAGTTTGTCAGAAGCATGGGTGATGGGGGTGGGGATTATTTGTTTTGTAGTTAAGCAACCCTGACTGTCACTGCCTGATCTGAGGCTTGTGCCAGTGTAGGAACTTTACCTTGATTACCCCACTGCTATTCTTTGCGGTCCTGTTCCAGTTGTTCCACACGAGCTTGGTGAAGCATATAATCATGTCCTGACTTGCTAGCTGGATTTCTTGCCCTGCGTTCTGTACATCTATCCCATCTTGTGCAAATGAGCCATGGTATTTCTTTAAACTATGTAAACTTAGGAGGACTAGATGAACACTTGAGCAACATCATTATTATTGAGGACATGCTTTTATGGGATGAACATGATTTTACCTATTTGGCAGAGATCTTGCAGAAGATGTTTTGTATTTGTCCTGGGAGATGTCTGCAGTGGTAGACTAATGTTGCTTTTTTCTGAGTGGTGCGAAGGGTGTATAGCCTGCCACAATGCCCAGAATACAATTTCTTCTGAGGAATATATACTGTATACCTGTTTTTTGCTTTATTTCTCTGTTTAGTATATTGCACAGATGTAGTAGTCTGCTGGACCACTTGCCATTTTGTTGCTAGAGTGAGTTTCATTTTCCTGATGACCACAGATGTTCTTCGTGTTTCACTGTTGCAGCCATTACATTTGGGTTATCTGCTTGCAGGTAGCCCTCAGCCGGCCTGATTATCAAAGTCTTGGGTCCTGTGTCGGTTGCTGTCTCTTCTTCCATGACATCAGGTAGTCAGGGGTATAAAGCATGCAGCCGATGCCATTACATCAGTCTTTCTTGCCGTGCGGTGCCCAAAGCAGAAGCAGTTCGCAACTGCCAGTTGGCCGACTCCTGCAAATTTTCATTTTCGAGTTTCAGAACCGAAGTCTTCAAAAAAGCTAAGTACCCCGTTGGGGATCCTTTTTCTTGCTCTAAACCGATGTCAGTAAAAGTTAACAATTGTATTACTTGTGGAAAGCAAATACCTCATAAAGATTTTCATTCATACTGCATTCCTTGCTTAGGCCCAGACCACGACATCCTTCGCTGTCATTTTTTTTGCCTTATTTAATCCTCAAACTATTCGTTGTCGGTTCATTTTTGCATCAAACTATTTCGGTACTCGATTTAATTATCCAGAACTGGCTTTGGTAAGCCATCCGACTACCGACATTCCAAAAAAATGTAAAGATAAAGACCGAAACAGACCGCATAGGTCCAAAGCTGCCAATGACGCTTCCGTTAAGCTAGTCATCAGTTCACCAATACTCAGTGAGCCGCTTTTGTAGCCCCTGATACCTGCTACTTCAGATTCGCAGGCTTCTACTGAGACCCATTCAGAGTCCGGTATGCCGTGAGATGCTTCTTCGACTATGGAACCTGTGGATGTCTCTACCTTGGATGGGTCTGGAGCCGCTGTACAGGCACCGGCTTCAGAGAGTGTATTCAGGCCTACTGACTTTAATATCAGACCGATGCCATCTTCTTCTTCAAAGCCTAAAACTCAATCCACGCTTAGGAAACCGACGTCCAAACTGCATGGTCAGGCCCATATGCCTAACATACAAATGATAAGAATGGCTGAAGACCTTATTACCCTAATTAGGGGAAGCCAGCCTTCTCCCTCTAAGAGACCTAGAACTGATTTTCCTTCTGATTCTTCTGATTAGGATTCTGAAATTTCTGTTTCTTCTGATGACCAGGATTTGCCCTTATCTACCTTTGAGGATTCTGATGCAGAGGACTCCATTCCATCTGCTTCCCCTCCAGAAGATTTCTCTTTTGGTGAAACTTTGCACACTCTTAGGGAGCATTTCCACTGGGAAAGCCAGGATTACTCTGACTCCAAAAAGAGGCTTAGGGAATTCTTATTCCTACCTCAACACAGGTCTTTAGCTATCCCTCCTGTACTAGACATTATAGATGATGCCTTCTTGGAATCTAGCCTGGCCCCAGACACTTTACCTCTGGCTCCCAGGAAACCTGACAGGTATTACAGAGTACCTGACTCTCACAAGTTCCTCTTTAAGAATCCTACTGTGGACCCAGAGATAATTTCACAGGGACCCAAAGGCATTAAGGCTACTGCTGCCAAAAACCCTACCCCCTCTGATAGAGATTCCAGGGCCCTGGACAGATGGGGTAAGAAGGTATACACTTCTGCTACTTTGGCCATTAGGGCCTTAAACTGCCAGTTTCATATGTTAAAGTTTCAGCAGCATATTATTGGATTACTTAAACAGAAAATGACTTTGATTCCGGACTGTGCTGAAAATAAAGAATTACAGGATTTAATGCATTCTGCTGAACAAGTTGGTAAACATACTTTGCAATGTGGTTTTGACTCCTTAGAGGCATCTTGCAGGGCTGCTATCACTGGGTCTGTTCTTAGAAGGCATGCTTGGCTTAAGGAGCAATCTTTGCCAGATCATGTTAAAGCTAAATTACTGGATGCTCCCTTAAACCAAGACCTCCTGTTTGGCAACAAAGCAGAAGAAGTACTTAAAAAGATGGAGGAAAAAGCTACATCTATGCAAACTGTTAAAGATTTCCTGCAAGTACAGCCTCCCAGATTTAGTAGGCATTGGCCTTCTAAGAATTGGTCCTTTCCTGTCTCTTCCAGGCCTTCTCGGTCCAAACCCAGGAACAGCAGACCACCTAGACTACAATCTTGAGGTACTCACAGACCTAAGCAGTGGGGGGCTCCCACTTCCAAAGTTGGAAGTAGTAAGACACCCCCCCATGGTAAACTGTCACAATGACATAACCTTAAATCTTCCAAGCCGTGCTCAACTGACTGCTCCTTTAGGGGGAAAGATCACCCTGCATGCAAAAAAATGGGAACTCATTACCCAAGACAAATGGGTTTTGAATATAATTTCCCAAGGATACAGATTCCACTTCCACACTTTACCAACCCCAAACGGTTGACCAGACCTACCCCCAAATCAATGGGCAGAGGCCCAACAGCAGGTTCTGTCTCTTCTAAGTATCTGGGCTATTCAACCTGTCCCAGCAGAGGAATGGGGACAAGGTTTTTACTCAAGACTTTTCCTTGTACCCAGAAAAGACAACTCCTGGAGTCCTATCCTGGACCTGTCTGTCCTAAACACATTTTTCCAAAAAAGACGCCTCCGGAATCCACCAATAAGTGCCAACACCTACAACAAAATCGCTTGTGTAGAAATTCACAATTTATTGAACAACGGACACGGACTGATACGACAAGCAAGCAAAAAACAGTAAAATAATAAAATAATCCACAGAGTTAAGTGCTTTCAACCATTACAACTGGTCTTCATCAGAACTAAAATTTCCATTTAATCAGCTGTTTAAATAACTTATATGGCACCAAAACACTATCACAGTTTCTTAAAGGTCCATACCTCTTAAAAATGCAACATTAACATTATCCTATTTTATAAATAAAATAGTAAGCAAAACATGCTACAAGTATTAATAGTATCAATAAAAATATAAATGTAAAAGTTATATATGTTTTGTTTTCATCATACATCATTGTGCATTGATGCATATTACAGGCTACTGAATATATACAGATTAAAGGGAGAGTATATAATGCAATATGACAGAAACACCATAAAATATCGTAACAAGTATTAAAATATAAACTGTTTCAATTCTTTCAATGTATATAAATTTATTTCATCTAGATATATAGATGAGTATAATAATTTATGAAATTTTTTCTAAAAATAATTATATGTATGTTTTTTTTATAAAGTATGAATTATATAAATATTAAATATATAAAATAAATAAAATATATGATATATATATAAAATTGTTAAATATATATCTAATGTTAAAAAAGACAAACTTTTTTTAAAAATATATAATAAATCCACTGATAGTATTGTTTATTATTTTTTGTCTTCACAGTAATATTAATGATTTTGTCGAAATAAATTTATGTCTATATAATGCATTGTTCTTATCTTTTGTCTTGATACAATAGGTGTGATCATATATTAATTTTTTAAAACATCTTTCTGTCCTTCCGACATAGAAACTTGGACATTTGTCACATCTTGCTATGTATACTACCATTTTTGTATTACAATTCCCTTGTTTGCATTTTATATAAGATTTAAGGCCATTCTGGAGCTTTATTTCTCTGTCTTGTGATATATATTTACATTGATTACAAAATCCACATTTGTTGCTTTTATTTATATTCTGCTTCTTGTCCTTATATCTGTGTTCTAATAGCATCTTCATGTTCTTACCCATTTTGTATGTAAAATTTGGTTTGGTTCCTAGAATTTTAACTAAACCTTCATCACTACTTAAAATATGCAAACATTTATATATAATGTGTTTAATTTTGTCAACAGTTAAATTATATTGTAGTATACATGCTCTTGACAAATTAGAACCAACTGTGCTTGTAGATGGATTATTGTTCTTATTATTAAATAGTATGTCACCTGCTCCTAATAATGGTTTATATTTTGTATCTGTCTGCTGTATGACATAATTCATTATTTCATCCATCATAATATCAGGATATCCTCTTTGTTTGAATAAACTTTTAACATATTCCAATTCTTTTTTCATCTCTTCACAGTCTGAAACCATTCGTGCTACTCATATACATTGACCCTTAAACACGTTTTCTTTCACTTTGGGTGGGTGACAACTAGTATAATCCAAATAATTATTGGAAAAAGTACTTTTTCTATGTATTTTTGAATGTACTTTAACCTCATCATAGTAAATATGATTATCCAAATATGGTAAACCTGATTTGTTATGAGAATATGTACACTTTAAATAGTCACTACTAATATTGAGGAAATTAATAAAATGTTGTAAATTGTCTACACCACCATCCCATAAAATATAAATGTCATCCAAGAATCTTGAGTAGTATTTAATGTGTGGGAAGAATTGACTAGGGAATAATTTGGTGTCCTCCCAATTAAGCATAACCAGATTGGCATATATAGGAGCACAAGCGGCACCCATAGCTACCCCCCTGGTTTGCTTAAAGTATTCTCCCTCAAAATAAATGAAATTGTTGTCCAATACAATAGACATCATGTCAACTAATAAACACACTTCATCCCAGTCAAGACTACTATATTTAATAATACTGTTAAAAAAGGCTTCTAAGCCTTCCTGTTTGGGAATACAGGAGAATAAATCGATCACGTCAATTGTTACTGTTATAATATTATTATTCTCCATAATATTGGTGGGAAAATTAGTTAAAAAAACCCATGAGTCTTTAGCCATGTGTTTAATAGTCAAATACTTAGCTTTTAACTTACTGTCAATGTATTTACCCATTGGGAAAGTTTTAGAATTACTTCCCGAAACTATGGGTCTAAATGGAGGATCAATTGTGTCCTTATGTACTTTTGGTATCCCTATTAAGGTTGTAACTCTTGGATATTTGACCTTTAAAAAATTATACGTTTCTTCGGTTATTCTTCCAACTATCAAATATTCCTCAATATATGAATCAATACGTTGATAGGCAATATGCAATTCATTCATAGAAATAGTCTCATAATTTCCAGTCAGGTTTAATATATCATATATTTTCTTAATATATTGTATGTTGTCGTAAAGTACAATTCCTCCCCCCTTGTCAGGTTTCATTATTCTAGTATTATGGTCGTTCTTAATTTCATTTAGTAACTTAATTTCTTGGTGAGATAAATTACATATATTATTCATTTATTTTAGATTGTTGAACTCCTGATATATTTCCCTTGTAACTACTTTGTCAAAGTTTCAATAATAGGATGATTTAATGGTGTAAACAAACTAGCTTTTTTGAGCTGTTTTGTAAGTTTATGATTAGTATCAATACTATCAGTTTTCAATGTATCCTTAAAAAACACTTCCAAGTTTATCTTCTTTATATATTTTTTGAAATCAATTAATAGTTCAGTTAATTTAAATTTAGGGTTAGGGATAAATTTCATTCCCTTCTCAAATAAGTCAAAATGAACACTATTAATCGGAACACTAGAATAATTGTAAATATTAAAATTGTTGTATGAATAAATATTTCCTATCATTTTAATATTATTTTCTAATTTATCGCCAGTGTAAGTTGTGTTTTTGTTTTTATCACACTTATCGTCTAATGATAACTTAACACCGGCGAATAGTTGGACTTTGTCTCTACTTATAACTCGAGTGTTCAAACAAGACATCAAACCTGGTACTAATAATTCTGATTGTATCCCTTCCTTTTGTAAAAATTGTTTTTTTGATTTGTTCTCTGATAAGGCTGACTTGTGTCTGTGGGATACCTTTGAAAATCCTCTCTTGTATAATAGTCCCTACCCTTATAAAAGTCCTGGTAATTGTATCTACCATATTTAGTAGTGTCTCTATGGCCCTAGGTGTGATCATTCCTATCCCTAGGCCAATTGTATGCAAGACCTTTGTTATATTGTTCCCTATCTCTTGAAATTTTATTCGATTTATGTTGACATAAAAAAAAGTCATTAATATTTGTATTCAATTTCTCTGCTTCCTGTATTAGGTTACTCAATCGTTCATCATTATATCTGATTAATAAACGCATGAAATTGTAACCACACTCATCAAAACATTTGTTAAATTCATTTTTACCATTTTCAGTCAGTTCAAGACCCATGGGTTGTTTAAAAAACCTCAATCCCATGGGTACAATCTTATTGTCAACACATTTAGTTAAATACAAATTGTCAACTTTCAATCCATTCATAATTTTTAAATTCTTTCCCAATGCATAAATCATACTTTTAAGATTTCCATTTTCTTCAGTAGCCTCATTATTCATATAAAACTTAGAATTTCTTCCTTCTGTTTGATCAATATCATAATTAAAAGTTAAAAATTGATTAAATTTATTTTCGTTAGAATTCAGTCCTTGTCGTTTAGGTGAATAATGTGTTTTGCCAGTTTGTGTTATGTTACCCCGACTATTTTGAGTAACATTCTCTGTCACCGCTGAATACGTTTTACCTGACAGAACACACTTCGGTTTGGCGCCTGTTCTTCTTGATTCTAGTTCCATGTCATAGATGGAAAAATCAAATGTAATGTCAGGTAAATTGATGTTACTATTAAATGAAGGGGCTGTAATATCAAATATATTGTGTTTACTCTTATTAATTGCTCGCTGAGCATTTGGAATGTCCAAACTGTCATTTAATGACTCACCATCACTATCAGATGTATTCATAGTGGCAGTTTTTTTCGTTTTACACTATGTGGATTATTTTATTATTTTACTGTTTTTTGCTTGCTTGTCGTATCAGTCCGTGTCCGTTGTTCAATAAATTGTGAATTTCTACACAAGTGACTTTGTTGTAGGTGTTGGCACTTATTGGTGGATTCCGGAGGCGTCTTCTTTGGTGTTTGTGTGAGCACTAAACACATTTTTGGTAATCCCAAAATTCAAAATGCTAACTCTTCATCAGCTGCTTCCCATGCTAGGCAAAAATGCCTGGTTGGCAACACTGGACTTAAAGGAAGCCTACCTGCACATCCCAATAAGGGAATCTTGCAGAAAATACCTACGCTTCAGAGCAGGCTACATGCACTATCAGTTCTCTGTACTGCCCTTTGGCTTATCTAATGCACCCAGGGTATTCACAAAGTGCCTAGCTCCAGTCATTGCATTCTGCAGGCAAAGAAATATTCAAATATACCCATACCTGGATGATTGTCTAATTCAGGCAGAAAGCCAAGACATACTATTAAATCATCTGGCATTTGTAAAGAAACTGCTAACCTCACTGGGGTACACTATAAACGAAATTAAATCTCACCTAGTACCCTGCCAACAAATTGTATTCCTGGGAGCAAGCTTGGACACAACTTCCCAGATGGCCTACCTCATGCCAGAGAAACAAGTTTATTTGACAGCCTACTTCAAACTACTGGCCACAAAGACCCAGATATCTGCAAGGAAAATACTGAAAACCCTGGGGTTCATGGTCTCTTGCATCCTACTAATTCCATATGCAAGACTGCATATGAGGAAACTACAGTAGAAACTACAGTAGTATCTAAAAAGCCTATGGTGTCAACATTCTCAGGACCTGGAATCAAAGATTCCTTCCATTCCTTGTATTAAGACAGAGTTACTTTGGTGGGCAGAGGCCTGCTAACACAACAAGGGACTGCCATTCACTCTAGCCCCTGCTGCCCAAACCTCAACAACAGAAGCATCAGACTACGCATGGAGGCTCACTTGGCAGGACAGTGCATTCAGGGCAAATGGAACCCGAGTCAAATGCACCTGCATATCAATCAAAAAGAAATCTTAGCTGTACAGAATTCTCTGACAGCCTTCAAGTACCACATTCTTCCAGGATAATTATTGGTAAAGACAGACAACACCACTGTTATGTGGTACATAAACAATCAGGGGGGAACCCACTCATACCCTCTCTGCAGACTAGCCATGACTGTGTGGAACACAGCCTTTAGCTACCAAATGCACCTACAAGCTCAATTCCTGCCAGGCAAGCTAAATTCACTGGCAGATGACCTAAGCAGAAATCTCATGGACCCACATGAGGGGAAACTGGAACCAAAGATAGTCAACATTTTGAGAAACAAATGGGGGATCCCAGAGATAGACCTGTTTGCCTCCTGTCAAAACTACCAACTGGACAAATTCTGCACAAGGACTCCCCACAGACAAGCTTGGAAAGTGGATGCCCTGTCCTTCACCTGGGAAAGCCTCTCAGTTTATGCCTTCCCCCCTCTGCCTCTCCTCTCGAAAGTTCTACTAAAGATCAAACAGGACAAACCAAGGACAATGCTCATTGCACCAGACTGGCCATGACAACACTGGTACCCCCTCTTGCACAGTATGTTACTCCTGGAACCATGGCATCTGCCTCAGACCCCCTTCCCTGCTGTCCCAGCAGGAGGGCCAGATTCTGCACCCCCAGCTTCAAACCCTGAACCTTGCAGCCTGGCTAATTACCTGAGCTCTCCAATGCCATCCCTCAGTAAGCAAGTGCTTGATGTCATTCTGGAGGCAAAGAGGTCCAGTACTAGAAAATCCTATGCTGAAAAGTGGAAAAGATACTGTTCCTGGAGCCAAGCTCAGTGTATGGGCACAGCAGTGCCCGGCTTACCACACATTCTTCAATACTTAACAGAGATGCTCCACAAGGGCCTTTCCTTCTCTTCTATTAAAATTCATGCCTCAGCCATTTCAGCACATTATAATACTGAGCCACCCCTCTTCTCTCACCCCCTACTGAAGCAATTCCTCAGAGGGGCCAAAAATTTAAGACCACCCAGGAGAGCCCCTACTCCAGCCTGGGACATGAACTTTGTATTGGAAAAGCTCACTCTACCTCCCCTTGAGCCAGCTGCAACTGCAGAGTTGAAATTCCTTTCTTGGAAAACAGCCTTCCTTCTAGCCATCACTTCAGCAAGAAGAGTGTCTGAATTACAGGCCCTCATGGCAGTGGAGCCTTTCATCATCTTTCATGCAGACAGGGTTTCTCTCAGGACCAATCCCTCCTTCATGCCCAAGGTGGTATCCAGTGTGGCCCTTAATCAGTCCATTCATTTGCCAACCTTCTTTTCTAATCCACAGAACAAAGGTGAACGAATACTGCACTTTCTAGACATGCACAGACAACTTAGATTTTATTTGGACAGGACTAAATCTCTCAGGAAAACTGAATAGCTTCTAGTTGCCTTTGCTGCAGGGGCAGAGGGGAAGGCCATTTCAAAGCAAACCATTTCTAAGTGGATAGGCCATTGCATTCATTTCTGCTATAAGCACCATGGAAAACCTACCCCACAGGGGATAAGATCACATTCCACCAGGGCTGCATCTGCTTCAACAGCCTTTCTCAGAGGTGTTCCTACCAGGGACATCCTAGAAGCTGCTACCTGGAGTTCTGTTCATACCTTCACCAAGCACTACCACTTGCCTATTTTTTCTAAATCCAGAGCTGGTTTCACCACTGCAGTCTTACAGGGCCTAATAGCTGGTTCTTATGCTCTCTAAATGCCTCCTCCCTTCCTTAGCTTTGGGAATCTATCCAAATGTAATGACTGCAACAGTGAAACACAAAGAACATAGTACAGTTGTGTACACTTACCATAAATGTAGATGTCTTCTATTGGCTATACCTCTCTTCTTGTTTACTGTATTTAAGCTTTCTGGTATATTTGCTTTTTGTTGGAGGTGTAACCTTGTATATAATTGCTTCCTATTATGGAGGCACCTGACATCTGGGGCAAGAAAAACTGATGTAATGGCGTCGGCTGCATGCTTATAACCCTGACTACCTGACGTCATGGAAGAAGAGACAGCAACCGATGCAGGACCCAAGACTTTGATAATCAGGCCAGTTGAGGGATACCTGCAAGCAGATAACCCAAATGTAATGACTGTAACAATGAATACACTCAAACATCTACATTTATGGTAAGTGTACACAACTGTACTTTTTGTTTCCTTGGTTTCTAGTGTGTGCCAGTCCACCTGTGAATTTGACTCATACCCCCCCCCCCCCCAATACTGGTTATGTCCTCCTTACAAGCACTGGAACCTGTCCTTTACTAGAACATTTCTTCCTCCCACATTGCTGCTTTTTTCCAGTTGTCCTTCAGGAGGCATTGTTTGCCCTTACTCTTAAGAAGATGAGTTTAGTTTATGATGGTATAGATAACTGATGCAGCATCCTGGAACTTTCATTTATCATTCCAGAGTTCTTATTGGTCTAGACACAGCAGTTTTCATTGGGACATAGAGTGATAGCTTCAAATGGTACAAAGCGGCAGTTAATCAGGTAGCTCATTTGAAGCCTTGCCACTACAGTTCCCATTACTTGCTTCCTCTTTCTGTGAGAGATTGTTGGGTAATGTGTGTGTATATATCAGACATCAGTATATAGAGTTGCCAATAATGGTCTTAAAGTGACTTTCATAGACCATACATTTATTTATTTATTTACTGTGTTTGGTGGGAGGGTAGGGGGGCTAGTTCTGGGACCCTTTTCAGCCATGACCTAGGTGCATTAAGCACAGTAAATTAGAACGTGAAACTAAATTGCGGCATTTTCCACATAGGTGATGCACTCTCAAATCAGATACTGCTGTAAGGGATTCAGGCACTCTTTTTGATAATTTCTTATCATTTGTCCATCATGTCTCCACAATAGTTTGGAAAGCCTTTTATCTGGCTCATCTAATTTCCTTAGGGATCTCTACTAGAGCCAAAGAAGTCTTAATTCCTCTTTATTTGTATCTTACCAGGTTCATTATTGAATATAATACATCTTCTAGATGCCTAAACAGCGCATTTGTATGTTTATTTTTCCTAACCTCATACATGTGCTCATAAATTCGATTTTGAAATTTACATTCCATTTTTCTGATGTAAAACCTTTTGCATCCCTGGCATCTAGCCCCATAAATAACCCCTGTTGTCTCACAAATAAATCGGCCTTGCACATAGAAATTCCTACCTCATCAATTATTGTAGCTATATACTAGAGAGGTATGTTATCTAGAAGAATACCCAGAGCATAGCTACAAATTCAGTATACTCCAAAGGTAGAAAAGGATATCAGGGGTGGCCCTTGGTCCACTTATTTAGAGCAGCAAGAATTAAAATAGCAGCTGCGGTTGGAAGCATATAGATTTCCAGGGCTCAATGATTTTGTTAGTATAGCCCCAGTTCTTAAATTGAAAACCTGGGAGAGATATTTCTTAATTATTTTCATCAGAATGTTTTTAGTTGGTTATCATTATTATTATTATTGTATAATGAATTATTGGGAATTAATTTTAAAATTTCAGTCTTTATTTAAAGGTGAATGATCTTGGGTATTTTATCACTTTAGAATTAATGGTTGAGTGTCACATGATTACTGTATGTAGTATTTAATGAATGCAAGGTAGTAACATGGTGTATCTGATGAAGTTTTAAAGAATTTAAAATGAAAGTGCTTATATCTTTTGGATTAAATCATTTTATTGCACGGCTTGGTGTACGGGCTTCATTCTTCCAATTTGCGTTTGTGATTTTAGTACTTTGTTAAAGGAACTAAACCTTCATGTACAGATAAATGAGATTCATTGGCGTGATAGAGTCATATCCCACAAATGCTCAATTAAAGGAACCAAACCTACATCAGCACATAAATAGGACACATTTGGGTAATAGAGTCATACCCCAACATTAGCGGGATTAGTGGTTATTTACTTTGGGAAACAGTTGGTTATATGGTGTTCGGTTTTATATATATATATATATATATATATATATATATATATATATATATATATATATATATATATATATATATATATATATATATATATATATATATATAGTAATACTGAAGGGCGGCCACGGTGGTGCAGTGGTTAGCATTGTTGCCTCACAGCTAGAGGTTCTCCAGTTCGATCCTCGGCTGGGGTGCTTTCTGTGCGGAGTCTGCATGTCCTCCCTGTGGTCGCGTGGGTTTTCTCCGGGTGCTCCGGTTTCCTCCCACATCCCAAAGACATGCTGCAGGTGGATTGGACACTCTAAATTGCCCTAGGTGTGAGTGCGTGCCTTCTGTGGAAGATTGGGCGCCGGGCTGGCAACTCGACACTGTAAAACTCCACTGCCAATCATACAGGTGAGTGGACAGGTGATCCGCTGTGGCAACCCCTAACCGGGAAAAGCCAGAAGAAGAAGAAGAATATAGTAATACTGAAAAATAAAACAATTTTTACAGCTAGCCCATTATCTAAGTGCAATAATGCCCAACAGTGTGAGCATTCTCCTGAAGTTAACAACACTCTTCCAGGGGTAGTAAGGCCCTCTCCCTGTGGCTTCAAGCCTCATAAAACCCCTGGGCATGCATTAATTCCTTGATAATACCCCTCTTGTCAGGTATTATTACTGTCATACAGCATCATTTATGGAACAGAAAACTAAGATTAAAGTATTAAAGGAGAAACGACATAGGTAGGATGTCAGTTGTAGTAAATTAAATGAGCAGGGAGAGAAAGGAAGAAGAAGAGGAAAAGAAAATGAAACTTATAAAAGCCTGCAATTGCAGTGGTTTTGTTTTCATGTATTTATAGAGTCTGATTCCTACATCAGAATTCTGACTTAGTAATCAGATTGCTAGAAAATTTTGGAACACGGTGTAGAAGACATAGATTGAAAGCCATCCTAGACCCACTGAAACCAGCTAGGGGAACCAGCATTCAAGAAGAAAAATATGACAAAGTAAATGAGCATACATAGTTGCCTGAGCAGTCCAGTTCAGCGTGTGGAAGGATGACCTTCCCACACACCAAACATAGAATATTACCTTATCACCAGTCATAGACTGATGAATGTCCCAGAACATGGCTATGTCCACAGGTGGATAATGAACAAGATGACCATTCCAAGATGTGAATTATACAATGACACCTCCATTAATATTCCAAAACGTGCACGCTGATTGGCCAGCATGCCCACTGTAAATTCCACAATATACCAACGGAAAAAAAGGTCCGGACTTTTTTTCCGTTGGTATAAAATCCTCAAAATATTTTTTTAAACGAATAAAAAAAAAAAAAAGAAAAAGAAAAAAAAAAATGGAGCAACTGAGACTCTCTTTTCTCTGTTGCTTCTGTTTGTAAGCATTGATGTACTGGGTATGCGTGGGATGCAAGTCCCATACGCATGCTCAGTACATCAAAAAGGGAAGCAATATACCTCAACCAGTGGAAGAACAGTAATGTGCCATTATACAAAGACATTTAAGAAAAGTACGTATTATTTTTCTTAAATAATGTCATTGTGTAATAGTAATAACCAACTCCGTGGTTGTGGTATATTGAAATTTACCCATGGTTGGCTTTATTTAATCACTCCGGCTTCACCCTCATGATTAAACCACAGTAACCATGGGTAAATCTTCAATATACCACACCACGTCGTTGGTTATTGCTTTAATAACCATGTTGAATTTTGGCAGGTAGACTTTCAGATGTATGAGAACAAATCCAAACAGCATTCTAATAGGAAAGCCCATCTATATCAGCACACTGAGAAAGTATGACTGTATAAGCAGCATTGCAAGGCTCTAGACATGTGGGCCTAGATGGACTACTAGATTAAATCAGAAGCACTGTTGAGGCCAAGCCTGGCGGTGTGCCAGACAGACCATATTGTGCTATAGCTATTCAGCCTAGGTCAGACAGAACACTTGTACTTGATAAACTTTATGTGTTGTCATAGATACTGCCCCATAATTATGATATTATAGTTACCATTCTGAATAAGAATTCCCTTCCTGATACAGTCAACTGCATGAAGGAACTTGCCTCTTTGTTGCACTTAAGAGGTCCAGAGGAAGACAGCATTGTTTTACATCTACAAAATGAAGAGTCCTTTTTATAAGTTTCTTCTACCCCTTCTCAAATGGACAATACATTCCCCCATTTCTGTATATGAGGGTCATAGGAAGGGGCTGTCATTTAGTCAGCTATCAGGAGGGGTTCAAGATTATTTTTTTGCATATCCATATGAGCCTGCCCAATGACTGATCATGGGAGGGATGAGAAATGGGTATCAGCACTGTTCTGGCCCTCACATCTGTAAGGGGATCATCAGCAGGGCAACCCTGTGTACCCACAGGTGGTATCATGCAATTGTTGACCTGGTCTCCATCAGGGAGATAAACCTGTGTACATGTGCTAATGAGCATGTGCCCCCTTGACGGGAATGCATTTCCGCCCTGCATGCACTGTCAAGTGCCTGAGGCAGTATTCAAATTCAGGTCATCTAGGCTGTAGTGAGGGCCTTATCACTCTATGTAATATGGCTGACATATTGGGCATTAGATAAGTAAAACAGATTAGAATATATAATTTTAAATGACAAAGTCATCAGATTGTCTACTGTGAACAAGAATCCCCACAGAAGAAATGGAGTAGCCCTCATAATTAATAAGAAAAGATATCAAAATCAGAGCTTGGTTACAATTCACCACTGTAACAGGTAAAAGCAAGCAAAATCTGTGGGTAAAGCTACTCAATGCTAGGAGTCTAAACCTCAAAATGCATTCACTCAGGGCACCCCTTAAAATGGTGAACATCAACATCTGTGCAGTGACAGAGACCTGGTTCAAGGCTCCAGAGGGCACTCCTGCATTACCAGGCTATAATTCATACCACACCTTTCGGCCACCTAACCTGGACTGAAACACTAAAGGTGGAGGCATGTCCATATTCATTAAGGATATCCACACCTCCAAGCTAGTTGCTCAGCATATTGCCTCCGAGATTATCCAAGTGCAATTAACTCTGGGCAAGACTGCAATCCAAATTGTAACTTGCTACAGATCCCCCACCATGGCCCAGGATTCCCACTCCTCATTTCTTGATACACTGGAAAATATAGGGTGCAACACAACACCCTAATAATGGGTGATTTCAACTACCCCACCATTAACTGGTAAAACTACTCATGTACCAACTCTTTTGCTCAACGTTTTCTGGAATTCATAAATTCCAATGCCTTGGATCAATTTATCCACACCCCCACCAGGGGCAGCAATATCCTAGACCTGGTCATTACCAACATGGGCGACCGGTGTTCCACATCAGAGGTCAATTCCTCGTTGGTCAGAACCGACCACAAGCTAATCATCCTAGACATCCACATCCCACCCCCACCCCGCATTAGGGAAACCACCGTAAAAAAGTGGCAGACTTCACGACACCCATGCAGCCGTCTGCTGAATCCTACACAAATGCACTTTATAAGCACTTACACAAGTGCATGGATTGTGCTATCCCTAACAGAACCAAGATGCTATCCTCCCAAAAAAGGAAGCCAATCTGGTGGTCCCCTGCCATAAACAAACTCTACAACAGAAGAAAGAAACTGTTGCAAAAAAGAGTAAAATCCCACAACTGGAAGAACTCCCTGGTCAGCCTCAGTAAGAAGCTGAGATCCCTCATAAAATCCTCCAAAGCTAGTTATGAAAACAAAGTCTCCACTGATTCTAAACACAACCACAAAGCATTGTACAGCTATGTCAAGCATCTCAATGGCAATACTCAGATCTGCTCTGAGTTACAGCACAATGGCACTAAATACACAGAACCAACTGATATTGCCAGTATCCTGGCAGATAGGTTCAGTGCTAACTTTACCCCCCTCACCCCCAAAAGGGCCCATCTCTATACCGGAAGAATGCAAAGTTCCTGTAATCAAGGCTGCACAGGTAAAAAACACACTCTCCAAAGCCAAGAACACAGCATCCATGGTACCTGACAACATCCCAGGCTGCGTTCTACATGAACTACAGAATGAACTGGCGCCCCACCTAAGCACCATGTTCAATCATAGCCTCACCTCAGGCTTTGTGCCCACTGAATGGCGCACAGTGACAGTGATCCCACTCCACAAAGGGGAAGCTACCACGGACCCCAGGAACTACAGCCCCATTAGCCTAATGAGCCTGGTCTGTAAGGCCATGGAATGTATCATCATGGAACTTATAAACAAAGACATTGGTAATCTCCAAACTCTGGACCCTACCCAGATCAGGTTTGTAAAAGGAAGATCATGTCTCCTAAACCCGATTGACTTATTTGAAGCAGTCACCAAAACCGTAGACAAGGGTAAGGTGGTTCACAAAGCCTATCTAGATTTCGCCAAGGCTTTTGACACCATCCCCCACTCTGGAATTATAGATAAACTCACTGAACTAGGTATAAATTCCTATGTCACAAGATGGGTTGTCAACTGGCTCACTGACAGAGCCCACGCTGTGAAAGTAGCAGACTCCAAATCCAACTTCAAACCAGTGACAAGTGGAGTACCACAGGGTTCAGTCCTGGGTCCTCTCCTGTTTATCTACTTTTCTGAAGTACAGGCTAACACAGAAGGTTTTTGGCTAATGAAGTTCACAGATCACTGCCAATTACGAGCCATAATTGAAACTCTTAATGATGTGGACATCCTACAAAAGGGCCTCACTGAGACAGATGCCTGGTGTCAAAGCCATGGCCTCAAGCTCAATGCCAAAAAGTGCATTGTCATCCCCTTTGGTAAAAACTCTGTACCCATGAGCTACCATACAGGTGGTAGTCTACTTAACACCGAAAATGTGATGAGACCTTGGGACACAGGTGGACAGTAGTCTCTCCTTTGAAAATCACATTGCCACAGTAGTCAGGAAATCCTTCTACGTGGCACACCTCATCACAAAAGGTTTCTCATCCAGGAAAAAAGAGGTAATTGTTCCCCTCTACTCGTCATTCATTAGACCCATTATAGAGTACAATGCCCCTTTTGGTATGTACCTCACAAGACATCTACAACAACTGGAAAGGCCACAGAAATACCTCACAAAGAGAATTACTGGCCTCAAACAGATGCCCTATGCAGACTGTCTCAAAAAACTCTAGCTTTACTCCATCGCATATCACCTACTCAGTGGCAATCTCTGCCTAACATACAAAGCAATGTCAGACCCAGAGCTGTTGGACATGCTCCACTTAAAGAAATCCCAATCTCTCTGAGCTACACGGTCTTGGAACCTAAACCTTGTCAACACAATAAACAGAACATACTGGAGGAATAGATTCCTGCCCCAGAGACTTCCCATATTCTGGAACAAACTACCTATCTATATCAAACAAAGCTTCTCATTAGCACTCTTCAAGAAAAATCTTGATGACTGGATGGGAAATAGGAAATTTACCCCGGGGATCACTTCTGTGGCTCTGCTTGACAGGGGCACAGGAAAATAATTTTCTTGGATGGCGAAAGCCAGGGTACCTTTTTGGCTAGGCTTGTATAGGCCCTAGGGCCGATGGCCTAGTACCTACTTATGAACCTACCTATGAATACTCCAAAAAGTGATAGGATGTTCTAAGTCAGAGTACAAGGCAACCTATTCAACATTACAGGGATACAAGTTTATGCTCTGGCTAGACATGCCAAAGATGAGGAAATCAACCAGTTTTTATGAGGCTCTGCAACACCTTTTGGAAAGAACATAAAAAAAGATATTACATTCATCATAGTTGATTGGAATACTAAAGATGGTAGTTAAAGTACAACTGGAATAACAAAGTGGTTTGGCGGAGTACAAAATGAAGTTGGACAAAAGATTAATAGAAGTTTACTAAGATAATTCACTGATCATTACAAAGAATTTCTTTCAACATCCTAAGAAACAGCTTTACATATGGATAGTACTAGTTTAATGCCAAAATGAGACTGACTATATACTTTGCAGTCAGAAACAAAAACTCAGAACATCGGCTTTTTATTGCAATGTTTGGAATTAAATTAAAGAAAACAAGAAAAACATTGAGGCCAACTGCATACATGGTCTACAATATTCCAGGTGACTAAGAATATAAAGTGATGGTAAAGAGTAGATTTAAGGGATTGGACCTGGTGGATACATCACCTGAATATTTATAGACAGAGGTTTGCCTTATTGTCTAAATATATATAAATAAAATATTCCAAATAGAAAGCTGAATAAGAAGGCAAAATTACTTTCTTTCGAGGCTTTTGAAATGTCCAAGGAAAGAATGAGAGCAAAGGCAATAGAAACAGAAAAATATGTCAAACTGAATGCATTGTTTCAGATGATAATAACAAAAAGTGATAAAGAGACATATTTAAATGAGCACTGCAAGAACTTGAAGAAAACAAGAGTGGGAAAGGATCTGTCCAAGCATATTGGTGATATTAAAGGAAACTTCCAGGTAAAATTGGTATGATAAACGACACAGATTAGAAGGCCTAACAGAAGCAGAAGATATTAAGAAGAGGTGGCAGGACTATACACAAAAACTGTAAAAGAAGGACCCTAACATCACTAATAAGTAGAGTGCTATCTTCCCTTATCTAGAGCCAGGCATTCTAGAAATGATATTAAATGGGACTGAACAGGACCCAAGCATTCTGTCCTGCATATTGGATTGGTTCTCTCATGGCTAGGCATTAAAAATAAAAACTGAGTAGTAAAGACACAAGAACATGAATCTGTGTTAGCTAACTAGATATTATACCTTTTGGCCTATTATGATATGATTATTAGTGAGCATGTTTTTAATAATCCAGCATTAATTAATCAGTTTTGCATTTCAACTGTAAGATATATGAGACAAACTTATTTCTTACAAAGTTGCTACTTGTAACCTTTTCAACCCAATGCCTGTGTAAAAAAGGGGAAGTAGCCATGATTTGCAGGGATATGTTTTAGACACTGTATATCAGATTTAGGAAGCTAGTGTGTAAAAAAAAGAACTGAAAAAAAAAAAAAAACATAATTTTATTTGTAAATGTTAGCAATCAAAAATATACAGGGAGAGGTCAAAACAGGAAAAATACAGCCAGCTGATATTGACATGACTGTTTATTTACACACTGAGAAACAAAATAGAGCGCTTTCGTCCCATCTATCCGGACTTCATCAGAATATTTAAACATAAACTATGTCTGCATTTAAATACCTAAATTAAACCCATCACATGACATATCCAGCAAATAAAAGACTTAATGCAATTAAAACCTGAATGTGATAACACTGAGGGCTAAAATAATTTTTGTAATAAAACCTCAGTATTTTTTCACTATAAAACAAATCCAAACCTAAACCAAGGATGAATCACTTAATACTGTACAAAAATAATAAAAGTTAGAGCTTAGAAGCTCACAATTTTAAAACATTGGCTATAGACACCATTTCATTAATCCTAAGGGGGGAGCTGGCTTTTAATCTTAATTGCCAAAGTAACTCACGGTATTCCAACATGTTTTCCCATGCACCACCCCTTGGACTCAGTATAACTTGTTCAATCACAAAAAATAACCATTTTTTATTCACAAGGCAAAATAGTTTGTATTTATATAGAGCATCATTCTCATTACATTTGTTTATATCATAATAATGCTCATCTATAGATTCGGTCTTACCTATATAGAAATAGTGGCAAAAATCACAATACAAGTAAACTACTCCACTAGATTACAGTCAGATTTAGAGTTTAATGTAAAGACTCATTTTTACCCTTTAAGGTTAAATGTGTGGTTGGTGTGGATGGTGAAGACTGTGGGAAGATTGTAGAAGATCGCTGAACTGGTTGTGGCTTTTCAGGCCTTCAGGTAGTGGCGGTTGTGCAGAATGCAGGTAGCAGAAGCCCGACTTGTCTACCAGTTGTTGTTTTTGAATCAAATTTGGGTCTGTGATGTTGGAGGGGACTAGACTGGGAGTTAGGATGTTGTTGGTGTTGGAGAAGGAATTGGCAGTGATGTAGACGGAGTGGATTGCTGTAATCCATGTAACCGTGCAAGGTTGATGAAGCTTCTGTGCCTTTTTGTGCCTTTGGTTGGCTCTGTCACTGTTGTTGTATATGTGTAATTTGTATATCTGTATTTTGTTTGACTTTTTTTTTTTTTTACTTAAATGATGTATTTGCCCCAAAACATCTTTTCACTCACAATGACCTGACTCTTCTTTCTATATGTGATTTGTGGAAAATGTGTTATAACACCTGTACAAGCTATAATATCTAAGAAGGCTGTAAGTTCCCTAGTAATGGTCAGAGAGTCCTTGATGATGAGATCATCTGTGCCAATGTGAATAAAAACACTTCCATACTTCCTTACATTAAGGCATTCTAACACCTTGCTCACATCCTGTATTTTTGCTCCTGGCAAGAATAACACTATTCAATGTTCATTATTCTCTTTGCAAGTGTAAGTTCCTCTAGTAACTGAATCTCCAACTACTAGTATATAATGTCTAACCAGATCTGAAAAATCCCCCACTTCTAATTCAGTAATGTCTGCTCTATCAGTTGTTATACCATTGGTCTCATTAATCTCACTGTCTTCACTGCTTTTTCATTTACAAGCATACAATTCAAATCTAGCTGTCTTTGTACTTTCACAGTTTGAGCTATGTTGTCAATTTCAGTCTTTCTCCTCTTTTTTTAATCATTCCAGGTTCAGTTTTGACTTCTTTCTTTTAGCTTGCCACTTGCCTCTTTTTTACCTTCTCTGTTGGAAAAATTATGTCACTTTCTGTAGCCTGAGTGCTGATTGATTGATCAAAGTTATACTTCTCTATAATCTGTGAATTACATAACAAATCGGTGTTCTGTTTAGTATATATATTCTCTTTGCATTATAGACAATCAATTTATTTTTTTTCTAGTTATTTGTTGTGAACATCTCCCTTTCCTTTTTATTTTATTTCTACATGATCTGAATTCTCAGATTGCTGAATACTTGTATCCTGAATTTTAAAGTTGTCATTGGTAGAATCTTGTTTAATAGGGGTTGAGTGGTCTTTACTGGCAGTGGAAACTTCCTTTCCTTAATGTGGCATATTTGCATTTTGCCTAATATTTTTTATGTCAACATCCCAATCATTGATATATTTAACAATGGTTTTCCAAACTGTGCCAATCTCACAAGTAAGCAAATTAAAGCTTTGGATATGAGGAAGACAAGTCTCCAATTTTATCAGGTGTTATCAGGTATTACTTTTATATATACATAGTATTTAGTACACTGGGCAAGATAGTTATGCTTTAGCAAATAATTAATGGCATACTTATTTAAGGAATCTAGTCTCAGCTACAAATGATTAAAACATTTTATAAGAGTATAACCATTTAAACTCTTAAACATTTTAAGAGGGTCCCGGGATGGCACTGTCCCCAGGTACCAGGGCCTCTCCTCGCTCCGCCGCCTGACCCTGCGCGTCTCTCTCCATGTCTCTCTCCAACTCCCATCTCTCTGCATGCCCCGGTGGAAGCCAGCGGGACTGAGCCTGTCGCTCCCAAGGGGAGGGAGAGAGGGGAGGGAGCATGAGAACAAGGGGTGGCGTCCGTCCCCCCTCACCTCCCAGTGGCAGGATGGAGGAGGTCCATCCACATGGTGGGAGGCACGGGCGCTCCTCTTCTGCCATGAGGGGATGGAGGAGGAGGGCTCACCTGGCCTGGCAGTGCGGTCCACCGTGGTAGGGAGAGGGTGCCGTCCCGGAAAGGGGGCGGTGTCCTCCCCTCCGGCCATGTGGGGCCACCCCTGGGGGTGGCACACTGGAGTCCTCTCCCCTCGATGTATTGTATTTAGTACACTGGGCAAGATAGTTATGCTTTAGCAAATAATTAATGGCATACTTATTTAAGGAATCTAGTCTCAGCTACAAATGATTAAAACATTTTAAAAGAAAAATTGAAATTAGTGACCATAGAATTCAAGAAATAAATTAAAACAATTAGCAATTTAAGTCAAATTGTTTGAGGGAATCATACAAAATAATCTGCAAATAAATATTAAATTAAGTACACTGAGTTAACCTTGTCCAAAGGAAAGTAATGCATAAAGTATTCACTCAGACCTACAGTGACATTTGTGCCAGTTACACTAATATGAGGCTCACAGTTGCAGATCATTATAACAGCAAAATAATCAGAGATGGAAAATAAAATATAAATCAAAATAAATCTTCTCTTACCAACCAGTTGCTAAAATAAATCACAAACCAACACATTCAGGTTTCAGATGAGCTCAGGATTGTCCTGTCTTTACTCTGCGTGAATTTATAGCTGAGTAGGCCCCTTGGATGGCTATAGTTTGCCTGCCTGCAGTCTAGCTACTCTTCTACTTTAATTTGTTCTCAGCCTGTTCTGGCCTAGTGTTAAGGTTACCACCTTTTCAGAAAAAAGTGGGACCTTTTTATGGAAACATAAGCTTTTGTAGTAAAAAAACATACCCATAACTGTTATAAAGGAATGAACTGCACTGTGAAAAAACAAAAATTTACATTTGTAGAATTTGGGTCGTTTCCATTGTTTCTTATAATATTATGATATTTTAGATACAAACTATTTTAGGCAACTATTTAAGGAAACTTAGAAAATATTTTTTTCTTGAAATTAAGGTAATTGCCATTTTTTATACTTTTTTTTCAAAGGGCTCAAATGCCCAGATAAGGACAATCTTGAATAAATTAGGACAGGTGGTAACCCTACCTAGTGTGGAGGCCATCTTGTAGTCGGTAGCAGAAGTTATTCTAGTGGGGATCGATTATTTGCTGCTGTTCCTAGGTAGCTGAAGCACTATTGGCTTGAATTTATAGCTGTATTTCACTGGCTTTCTTTTTTTTTTTTTAAGGTTGGTATATACTGTACTCAGCTATGCTTCTTCTTGTCTTTTGAGCAAGACTGTACTGAGCTGTGCATGTGTGAAAACACTCAGAGGCTTAAAAGTGTTTCTGGAGTTCACAATGACTCAGAATGGTTAATTTATTTTTGTTTTACTTCTGCATTTAAAGTAATTTTGTTTTTCTGCTGAATTTAAATTATTGTTCATTTAGTTTCACTTATTTTTTATGTTCAGCTTTTGTTTGGTATAAGGCTATTCTGGGCCCTGTTAGAGTGAGTAGTAGTTATTCTCATGGCAGTAGACTGATTGATTGTTGCTGTTCCTAAGTAGTTGAACACTACTGGATTGAATTTGTAGATATTTTTCATTTGTTCTCTTGCATGCTGTATAGTGTTCTCACTACTGCTGTAGGTGGAGATGAATAGCGGGTGGCACGTGCAACTCCAAATTTTCCCCATAACCAGCATTATATTTGACATTCATTCCGCAGGTGTCAAGTGTAAGTAGTCTCTGGACATAAACTGCACTGAAGTGTGAGTAGCCTTTTCTGACTGCAGAAAACAGTGTATTTGAGATCAAAACCATGTGGTATATCAGCTCTTAAACACTAGCAACCAGGTATCTCCATCACTTCAGCATCAGTATCTCCCACAACAGTCTTATTGTAAAAAGTACCTTTGTAGTCCTCCCAAAACAGCCTAAATTGTATTAATCTCTACAAACAGCCTAAATTATATAAACATCTCTGTTATCCTTTTTACTTCCCAAAAGAGTCCTTTCAGACATCAGCACTGGGCATCATGGAGTGACAGTAGATTTATTCCCCCCTTACACTGCCAGCATTCTAGCACTTAACATCCTAAGGCAGTATAAAACTATACCTCACTCCATCTGATAATGAACTTCTACTTAACCCTGTAGACAGCATTTGTGAGAGGTGGAAATACTCAAGCAATCTGGAGACATTCCTCCCACAGTCCACCACTTACGGTGAGCATAGCCCCGATACACCCTATCCATGCAAATGTAACATCATTATACTAACAATACAAAATTGCATTATGCTGATGCTATCAAAAATCTCTACCCTAGTCTTTGAGAGCTCTTAAAAGTAGGCATCAGTGTAAATCTCTTATTACATCTACTCTGCATACCTCCTCATCAACACCAAGATCCGCATGCCTCCAAAAACATACCACTTCCATGTTGCTTAGGCAGCTACTGGGAATGTCCTAGTTATTGGTATCTCTGTTGTTAGGTACATGGACTTCACACTCAATAGGTGGAGCAAGGACCGGGTTGCAGTCAGCTGCCTTTCAGGAGCCAAGATAGTTGCAATAAGTAGTGCCCTAAATACCCACTCCTCCAGCAAGTATGACCATGACATTATAGTTGTCCATGTGGGCATAAATGATCTGGCACACAAACTCTTTACAACCCACAGAGCTCCACTAGCTTCAGCTAGGGATAAGAGACTGGTTTTAAGCAGAATTCTCCCTTCATCCAGAATAATGGCTAGACTCAAGGAAAGACAATTGGGTTGAACAATTGGCTATGTTACTGGTGTCACTGAAAGGGGAGTCAGTGTGCATCATCTTGGGATGAAATGACTGACAGGCCAACTTATTTACAAAAGCTTGCCTATATCTTTCATTCAAGGGTTTCCACATACTGACTAACGTCTTTACTACCACCACAGTGCTTTTTTTAGGCAGAGTTCACCTAATGAACATCCCAACCTGACAAACACTGCCATTCCCAAACTTGGGGATATCAGCGTGGCTCTACTCAATGTCAGGGGTCTTAACAATAAACTGCCTGACCTCAAAGCACGTATGCATGGAATGTGTTCATATGTGTGTTGCTACTGAGACAAGGTTCATATCCTTAGAGAGCACCCTTTCTGTGCCTGGATATTTTGCTTACCAATTTTTTAAATCCACTGGCAACTGCAGCAGAATCTCTGTGTTCATCAGGGATAATATCCTTCAAAGCAGTTAACCAGGTATACCCCCGGTGAGCTTATTGAATTTCAGATCACTTCAGGGAAATCAAATAAATCAAATTTCCAACTCACTGGTTATCCTCCATGGCTCCAGATAACCATGATAATTTCCTGCCTTTCTTAAAGAATATCCCTATAAACAAGTGCTCTTTAATCCATGGCGACTTCAAGTATCCCTACACTGAATGAAGTACATGCACTTTCAACATTGGATATGATCAATGATTCTTGGATTAGATAAACAAAATTTCCTGGATCAGATTGTCCTCAAGCCTACCAGGGATGTAAACATTCTTGACTTGGTTCTCACAAGCATAGCCCCTGTCTGCTCCTCTCCCATGACTGGTCCTTCATTAGTAAAGTCTGACCATAATCTGGTTACCTTTACCCTTCGAACCTTCACTTACTCAGTAATCAAGCTGAGTGGATAAAGGGTACTGGGTGTAGATAAAACAGAAAGGCTGATGGGCCTGACAAGAGTTATTACTATTAAATGACAGACTTATTAGAAATCTCTCACATTTTAAAATAGCTGTAGTGTACAATGGAACTCATTGCTACGTCTGTCCCTGTGTCCTGAAATGATTCATCAGACATGCCTGTTTCATATTCTGTACATGGACATATTTCTATTTATGTTTATGCACATAATGAACATAGAACATTCACAATCTAAGCCTCTTAGGCTCTGTTTACTTACTTTATCCATAACTGAAGTTTAATAAAATGAAGCATAATGAGAAAATGCATTTAAGGGGTGAAATACACACTGTGCCCCCAAACGAAAAATGTGCAGGTCTGATTTTTTTTAAAGAAGAATTTTCTGAATTTGTTGCTGGTGAGATAAGGGTGTTAAGTTCAGTATGGTTTTCTGTTTGGCAAATCAGTTCTTTTGCATTTTGTGCTGGTTACTGTAGTTTGTCACCCACTACCCCCCCAAAAAAACTTTATCAGCTGTTTTAAGCATGCATTTTTTACTGGAAGGATATAATTTGTCACTGTAAGTGACAGTGACCAGTGGTCTGGTACAGGAGTAGTGAATCTGCTTGCAGCTCTGGTGACCCAGGTTTGATTACAGGCCTGAATTCAGGATACCAGAGAAGAATGAGTGGTACATTGGTGTTCCCCCTTCCCAGGGGACAGTGCAGGATTCAGCTATGGCAGTAATGGCTTCTGTTAATAGCAGAGGAACCACTTTCTTTGACTACAAATATGCATTAAGCCTACCTGGTCAGCAAGATGGACAGAGCTAATCCTGCATTCATGTCTTGGTGTAAGCATTCAGCTTAGATGGGACAGGCAGGAGGACAGGTCAAAACAATGAAGCTGTTCTCACAATATGATGACCACAATGAATTGATCATGCAGATGTTACCCCAAAAGAAAAATACAGAGCACTGAGTAATTTGTGGGTCTGCAGGTGACAGTGGCTGATGAATGTAGGAATCCCCCCCCCCCAACAAAAGAAATTATAATCGCGGGATTAATGAATTACCAGCTCTTTGTGATCCTTTGCTTTATTTGTAGTGTACGAATATGGAAACAGCAGCATCTGGGAGTACGAATGTATTGTTATGTAGCCCTTTATGTTCTCCTTATTCCATCGCAGGAAACGAGCTACCGCTCTGACTTCTGGCTCAGACTCTGGAAAAGGTCCACAGTATGTAGCATCACATGGATTTTTTGATGCACCTGGCCCTTTGTAAAAATGAAAAGAGAAATATGTTAGTTGAATGTGTTTTTCTTTAGGAAAAGATTCATGCAAAAGAAATTTACAAATTTAAAACATGCTATCTTTAATGCCTTGATCCCCACATGTCTTTCTTTAGACTGGTAAATGATTCTTATCTTCCATCTATTCAGCAGAGCTCTTTTCAGCCTAACCATGCTCCAGGTAAATTATTTCTTGAAAGTTACACAAGATAAGTGGTACACGGTTAAAGTTAGCTGGCATCATCCTTCTCAGCTGCTGAGGCTTTCCTTCCATAGTGTTTACTCATCTGATGTTATGTGTAACAGCTATCAACAGCAAACAAAAGTCATGCCTAGTGCAGGGTCTCATTCTTATTTCCTCTTGCTGAGGGTATCTCTGAAAACCCATCTGGAGGCTGCTGCTTTAGGAATCAGGCTGAGACTGTAGTAGAGTCAAGACAAAATAGTACTAAACATTACTCCTGAAACTTAGAGATCATGGCAAATGTATTGCACATTTAATAATTTACTTTGCTTTCTAATAAAGTACTGTAATATTTTTTAGTCTTTTTTTTCATTCATTTTGTGTATTCCACATTTAATACAGAAAAAAATGTAGGTGTGTTTTGTTGTAAGTAGCTATATAATTCGCCACACTAGCCTGCACTGACTGAAGGTTTATACAGTGATACTTGTGCTGTGTATATATATGAGTTCCCCTGGAAAATCACAACTTACAAGATGCAGAGGAACCAAAACACCAAGCACAAATGCCCAAAACAATGAAAGGGTGAAATCCCCAACTGTATGCATGTTTTGCAGGGGCGCAAGCTCCCTCTTGTACCTCTTGTATGGGGCTTCCAAACATATATAACAACTCCACAGCTGCACAAACACAACAAAATGCGAAATCTCCAGAAACAATGGAATCACTGCCAGCAAACACTTAGAAATGGCACTGTCAGTCATTTCCTATGGGAAACAGCAAATGGCCTTGTGTTCCTTGATGTCTTGTGATTCTGGAAATTGATGCTCAAGGAATTTGATCTTATCCACCTGTGGCTATACCCTAGGTGTATATGTGTGTGAAGCCCCCTGTTCCACCTTAGTAATGCATGCAAGCCTGAACCCGAACCCTGCCACTGCACCTAACTTTAACCATGCACATTACCTTAAAAAAAATTTGTAACATTACCATTATTCTGACAAATTTGAGCTTAATTTTGGTTATGCTATGGTTAGTACACTTCTTTCCTTTTTTGATGTACTTGGTATTGGAAATTTGTGCTGTCATTATTATGAATGATTGATATATTTTGTTTGATCATTTGTGTGTCGATCATTTAACATGTTGAGCAATCATGATATAATCATATATTTTTTTTGTGTCTTTCGGCTTTTCCCGGTTAGGGGTCGCCACAGCGGAACTCTGGTCCGCTAATGATTGGCAGTTGATTTTTACAAAACAGCTTGCCAGGCCTCACGCACAACCTTCAACGAAGGTACACCCATTCACGCATGTCTCCATGCAGAAGACGCTCTAGCTGAGAATCGAACGGGACAGCATCCTACTGTGAGGCGACAACGCTACCGCAGCACCACCACCGCGGGTTCATATATATATATATATATATATATATATATATAGATATAGATATATATATATATATATATATATATATATATATATATATATATATATATATATATATATATGTATATATGTATATATATTAGTCACTACATCTTCCCCCGTAATAATACAAGACTGCTCTGCTCATCCAATAAGCTACATATACAAACAACTAAAATTAACAATGCTGCTGGCACGGTCCTATTTGCAAATTCTGTAAGTAGAACCTGGAACAAACTTCCAGATGCCATAACCATGCTCTCCTCCCCAGACCAATTTAAAGTCTCAGCCAAACAACACCTGGAACGAAAATGGATATGCCACTGTGACAAACCTGACTAAATCTAAATAATGTATGTAATTTACTTATCTAATTTATTTTTTGTAATTTACTACTACCCTCAAAAAATTGGAAATTTGTAACACTCACTGTCTGAATGTACTTCTACCTGTATTCCTTTCTTAACTACTTTTATTCCTAAAATTTAATATTATATATAATCAATGTTTTTTTTTCTCAACTGCTATCGTTCTTGTATTGTATTGGAGCTTATCTCCCCAGGCCTCCGCTGAAAATGGACTTTGTTTCCAGTCGGACCTACCCGGTCAACAAATGTAAAATAAAAATAAAATAAAAATATGTATATATATATATATATATATATATATATATATATATATATATATATATATATATATATATATATATTTCACTTTATTTACCAAAATTCCAAGTGTGATTTCTCACATTTTCAGTGGAGGCCCAGGGAGAAAAGCTGTATAGATGTATAATATATGTATAATATATGCACATATGTACAAACTCCCCCCCCCTCCCCCCCCACACACACGCATACACACACTCAGGAAAAATAAACAGCACCAACACCAGCTGGATAAGAGAAAATCTTCCTTTATTTGTTACCAAACACCACACAGGATAAACACAATGAGCTTTTTCAATGTGTATACACATACACGTTCGAGCACAGATGTCTGTTAGTGTGTCGAATAACAATTTCATTGGCACGCTGATAACCGTGTGTTTAGGTGTGGAAATATATAAGCACTATTTGTTCAGTGTTGTTTATGTTGAAGCAGAAAAGTGTTCTCATCAGTATTCCAAAGACTTCATCAGATCTGATGAAGTCTTTGGAACACTGACGAAAATGCTTTGTATTACAGTGTATGTGTTAATTAATGTGTGTTACTGTGTGTTTCTGGTTCATTTGGCTTTATTAAAACATGGGAGTTTTTGGAGTGCTGGCTTGGTCCTTTCCTGGGTACTTCAGTTTGGTTATTTGAGTGGATAGTATGTCTGAGTGTCTTGTATTGTAGTGTTTTCTTTTTAAACTAATGTGAATTAGGTGGAAAAGGGAGTGAAAATTAACCCTAATCCTACCCCTGCTCCCTAACCCTAATCCTGCACATTACCTTACAAATACACCTTTCCTTAACTGTACTGCTATTCAGACAAATTATATTTGAAAGCAGTGCTAGGGTTTTGGTTAAGCAATTGCAAAGGGAAACTCTTTGTTTTCTTTTTGCAGTCACTTGGTGGTTCGATGGTTTTGGATTTTTTTTGGTAAGAATGTATCGATCTAATACATTTTGATGGTTGTGGATATCAAAAGAATGCCCAGATGATATATACATGTATGAAATTTCATTTCATGACTAATGTGTCACTTCACACAGACTGCTGCTCATAAATATGATAAGTATGATCAAAGAGAAGAATAGTCAAAGCAGAACATGTTCAGTTAACTTAAAAGAAATAAAACATAATTTTTTTCTGATGGGGGCAAGTCCCACTGCATCACTGTGCCATGGGGGCTGTACTGCCCATACTTCTGCTATTTATATATTAAAGAGTTTTGCACAATCTACAACTGTATTGTGGCATTTGGTGAGTTAAGTGCTGCAATGCATTTTACAGAAGTGTATCCTTATTTATTTGGGTCATTTTTTAATAAAAAGCTTTGTAAACTTTTTATTAAAACCATAGCCCAAATAAATTTATCATTTTCCTGAGTGATGTCATGTAAGGTGGCAGCCCATAGACTTTAATGGACGCCTCTTATGACATAGGGTAATACTGCCAGCCCAGCTATCTGGAATTTTGTAAATAATCATATGTAATTTGCAAATATCAACATCATTCATATGCTTGTCTTACAAATGTATTACAACTATAGGTTATGTGTATATTAAACTACAGGTACAGAAGTGTGTGTTGAATAGGGTTTGTACAGTACTGAGCTTCAAGGATGTGTCCACAGTGTACCCTACTGGAAAAGAACAAAAATGTATATAAACGATATACCTGTGCAAATGTATATGTTTTAACAGTAGAAACTAGAACACACAGAGTTAACTTGCAAAACGTCAAGAAAATAGTTGAAATTAAATTGTTTTATGGTTGTGTTATAAATGTTATCTCTCAGTTTCAGTGCAGTAGCAGACACAATGTCTAGAGCTAGACATTTTTTGTTTGTCTTGAAAGAGAAGTAATTACTAGGTTTGAGATGCAGAAGTGTTTTATTGTTTTATGACTTCCAGGATCTGCAAATATCTGAGAGATATGTATATTTCACAAACAGATGTCAAATGCTACACTGGGGGTTTAGCTTGGGAACTAAAGTCAGGTGACAAAAAGTTATGTCATCCAAGCTAACCCAGCAGTAATATTTAATATTAATTTAAGAACTCTCTGAGAGAGAGAGAGAGAGAGAGAGACTGTGCATTTTGCATCTATCTTTTGACCTAACAAGAACATCCACTCATCACCACCTTTTGCACTTACCTTGCTCTAAGTAATCTTTAGAGCATAGTAACTATTTTAGCTTTAGATAGGAATATAGTAAAGTATAGTTTAGATGCTTTCTTTATTTATTTGAGATTGTCCTGCAATATTGTTTTAAATATTTCCTGTGATTTTGAACTCTGATGTAACTGATTACTTACTGAGCATTGTCTTGCTCTTTTACTATTTATTTATTGTTAAATATATTTAAACCTATCTTTGTGCCTGATATCTGTAAGACATATATAAGCTCTTAGGGTACTTGCATATCTATGTGGTGACACTGTACAGGCCATTCCTAAATAGCCTTGCTGTTGGTCAGACTCCCATTTGGATTATTAGTATCATTACACAGTAGGATAGGACACCCTTTGTTAAGAGCCTTAGAGTAGCTGATAAAGAGTTGCCTGGTGGCAGCTGGAGCTACCTTACATTCTGGGCAAAAGGGGGCATAGCTAGTAAACCTGTTCCAGCCTTTCCCAGGTCTGTGTGTATGTTTGTATATAAATCAAATCTCAAAGTGTGTGTGTGTGTGTGTGTGTGTGTGTGTGTGTGTGTGTGTGTGTGTGTGTGTGTGGGTGTGTGTCAGCTACTTGGGCAGTGAAGCACTGATTGGACAGAGAGGGTACCGGAGGTTTTGATGTGACCACTCAGCTGAGATCTCAACCCTATAGCTGTGCCAGTGGGGAGTCTTACTGGAGATCTGGAGAAAGAGGGAGAAACCAGCCCTAGACTGACTGTGGTCTCTGTGTGCTCTTAAGGGAAATTGCACTTCACTGTGTGTGTACTTGCCATCCTCCCATTGTGTATGTTCCCCACTGTTGCCAGTGGTGAGGATTGAGGCTCCTTGATTACTGGGCCAGTGCAGGGGCGTCACACCTCTCTTCATACACACAGCTTGCATCCATTAAAGTCTATGGACACCTCTCCCATTTCCCCTCAGCTGCTGTCACTGAGGTTAAAGATCTATATTAAACTTCACTGTCATCAGTGCAGAGAAATCAAATTTTACAGACGTATATTTTTTTAAACAAGAAGCAATTTGCCAATATACCAATGGTACAGCTCGGCACTTTGTAGACCACAAACAGTGGTATAACAGGTTAAGTCTCAAACCATGACAGAACTACATGACTGCTGTATCTTCGAAAACTAAGAAGTCCATGAGATAATGCAGTCTTGGTCTTTAAATGCTAACTTTACAAATTGCACATTAGTGATTGCATATTAAAATGTTATTCCCTAGTGTGTTATATTTAAGCCTGGCCCTCCTGAAATTTCCTTGGCTGCTTCAAAGTTTTGGCTTTGCTTAGCAAAGCACATTTGTATTCTGCTATGGAAATATTAATATGCCTGCTGTAGAGCATTTGGTGACATTATATTAGCCCATTAAATGAAAGATCATTACTGGGTACCAGGTGAATCAAACTCGCAGCGTATGAGGAAATGCTGCAACATGCCCTAAGGTTTGGTGACCTCACAGTAGTTTGTATTAGCTGTAGGGGGAGCAGTCCCCAACATAGGGGTGTGCTGGCTCACCCACCAGGAAAAGCTTTGATAAGTTTTCCATTCTTTCTTCTGCCAATAGCCAATTGGATTATTTGCTTCTGTCTGTGGGATTTGATTAAGCTAACTCAAATATTTAGTCTTTATTCTTCACAGCTACAGGAAATTATTCTACGCGCTAAACAAAAGTTGTTATATAAAATATAAAAATAAGAAAACAAAAAGTTGATTTTTTATGCTGCTTCTTTTTGAACCAGAATAACTAATGTCATAAGTAGCACAAGCAACCACTGTAACACGCATAGACTTCCAGTGATTAATTGCATATACATCAAGTATCCACTGACATAGATTTCCAGTGATTTATTACATATACATCAAGTATCCACTGACATAGACTTCCAGTGATTTATTACATATACATTAAGTATCCACTGACATAGACTTCCGGTGATTTATTGCATATACATAAAGTATCCACTGAGATAGACTTCCAGTGATTTATTGAATATACATCAAGTATCCACTGAGATAGACTTCCAGTGATTTATTGCATATACATCAAGTATCCACTGAAATAGACTTCCAGTGATTTACTGAATATACATCAAGTATCCACTGAGATAAACTTCCAGTGATTTATTGCATATACATCAAGTATCCACTGAAGTAGACTTCCAGTGATTTATTGCATATACATCAAGTATCCACTGACATAGACTTCCAGTGATTTATTACATATACATCAAGTATCCACTGACATAGACTTCCAGTGATTTATTACCTATACATCAAGTATCCACTGACATAGACTTCCGGTGATTTATTGCATATACATCAAGTATCCACTGAAATAGACTTCCAGTGATTTATTGAATATACATCAAATATCCACTGACATAGACTTCCAGTGATTTATTGCATAGACATCAAGTATCCACTGAGATAGACTTCCAGTGATTTATTGCATATACATCACGTATCTACTGAAATAGACTTTCAGTGATTTATTGAATATACATCAAGTATCCACTTGCATATACTTCCAGTGATTTATTGCATATACATCAAATATCCACCTACATAGAGCTTCTCCTTTCAACCTGATAGCAAAGTTCTTTCAAATCAGTACGGTCTTTATTCCAAAATATAACTTCAAAGGTTCACAGTGAGAGAGTTATGTGGGGTTATATGGTTAGGACTGCCATCATGTCCAATATGCTGTATGCCTAGAAACATATCTTAAATACAGGTGGCTCTAACATTAGAGGAGGAAGTAATCTTTTTTGTTATGGGAAAATGTGAAGTGGACTGCTGTGCACCTTCCTGGAGTGAGGGGGCTCATCATACTCATGAAACATAAGAAAAATTACGGATATCACCTGCGAAGAATAGAAGGGTCATAGTTCATTTTGGGACAAACATAGAGGATTTTGAACAGATCACTGTCTGTAACCTGCTTATTATGAATTTGAGACATAGATGGTAAGAAATGTCACCTCACAGTAAGACGCTGTCCAGTTCGATTCTCAGCTAGAGCGTCATCTGCATGGAGACATGCATGAATGGGCATACCTTCGTTGAAGGTTGTGCATCAGGGCTGGTAACTCGGCATGTAAAAATCAACTACCAATCATTAGTGGACTGGAGTTCCGCTGTGGCGACCCCTAACTGCGAAAAGCCGAAAGACACAACAACATGGTAAGAAATGTACCTCAAGGTGAATCTTAGCATCCAAGTGGAGAACACATCATATTAGGTTATGACTGCAGACCCAATCATAATTCTTTGTAACGCATGGAGATTTATTTGCTCCATGTACTACTCATTAAAGAAAAAAAAAACGCAAAATGTTTTGCTGACTTTTATAGCCAGTAAAGTACTTAGCGAGTGCTATCAGACAGCAAGACACATCAATAAAACATTTTGAAATAAAGTTTAGCAGATTGTAGGAACAGACAGCAGGCAGAAAAGAAGCTGTTTTTACTTCTGCTGCTGTCATTTACTGGCTGGCACTGTCAGTTTTTAGTACTAGACCTGATCTTAACATCATTTGGGGAGGTGATTAATGATTGTTAAGATCAGATCTTGAGCTACTGAAGAGCTTAACTGTTTTTTTTTCCAAAATATTGGAGCATAATTACAGCTCTCCATGTACTACAGTGTAATTAATATCAACTGGTTATGCACAACACATACCTAATAAAGGAATCAACCCCATTTTCATTTGAACAGTGCCAAAAATATTAGTCAGTGTTCAAACAACAGCAACACCAACAGAAGCAATGTGTACATGTTCAAAATGTGCAAGTTTAAATGCTGGCTATTTCTACATCATGATCATGCTAACACCAGTATTAGTACATTGCTGAAGGATGGAATGCATCTTTCTCATGTAAGCCACAAGCTTTAAGCCACCTTTTTATGAACTCTTGAGGTTGACGTTATGTGAAAGCTAAACAGATTTTTAGGCAACATTAGAAATAGAAACAATTCCTTAGGCAATGATTCAATTCAGGAAACACTGGGAATAAAAACAACTTCTTAGACAATGATTAAATTGCTGTATTATATACTAATTCTAGAAGTTTGTTAGTCAACTGTGACAGCAATGAATTGTTAGAGACAAAATATAATATTGGTATTGTATCTGAATCTTCAAACAAGAAGACTGTTATGACAGCATTTATAGCTCTAACTTATTTTTGTAGTCACTGAACTCACAATGGGAACGGGATGAAAACATTTGTGACTTGTTCAAAAATAGTATAAATATCATAGACAAGTTAACTTTTAGTCAGTCATAGAACAAAATGGACTGTTTGTACATGGAATGAAAATCAGGAAAACTGTGGTACTTTTAGCATATATTTACAGGTCTTCAAATTGTAGTCATATAATGCAACTTTTGATGTTTCAGCTTGAGCATTAGCTGCCAGGCACCCCTCCCAGTACTCCAAACTCCAGCCTTGTAGTGCCCCTTGTTTTGGGGCTGCTAGCAGGAAAGAAAGGAGATGTAAAGAGCAGCATTGTTCTGCAACTACTCCCCAGATGGGACAACCCAGCAGAATGGGAGGTGGAGTGAAGAGCGGCATACCGGAGGTAAAGCATAGTGGGCACTTGCACCACCATTCTTTCCACATATCAGGATTTCTTTGGCTTTCCCTCTCAGCATGTCAACATTACATCATTTAGGCCAAGCAGACAATGAGGCCTGGCTTCTGAAGATGTGCCCACCTTGGGTACCAGGACTCAAGTAATCTGCCCACATCAGCAAGGACCATTCCCCCCAGGATAGACATACTCATTCTCTGTGCTAGCTCTGTCAGACTCCAGACCAGGGAAGGATATCTGGGCTGTGGTCAGAGCTTCATCCCTTTATGCCACTGGGTTGACCAAAGATAAAAGTTGTAGAGTTTTTTTATATAATTTAAAACTACAAAAACATTATCTTAGCTGGAGATTGAAATACACATGGCACAGACTCAACAAATCATATTTCCTACACTAAAGACACTAAAGGTATATTACTTTTTTATATTAGGGACAACAAATGACACACTTTATTGAACGGCCAACAAGCAGGAGAAATAGCCTTTACATCTTCTTCTGGCTTTTTCCCGGTTAGGGGTTGCCACAGCAGATCACCTGTCCGCTCATGATTGGCAGTGGAGTTTTACTGTGTCGAGTTGCCAGCCCGACACCCAACCTTCCACAGAAGGCACACACACACTCATGCCCAGGGCCAATTTAGAGTGTCCAATCCACCTACAGCATGTCTTTGGGATGTGAGAGGAAACTGGAGCACCCTGAGGAAACCCATGTGACCACAGGGAGGCACCCCAGCCGAGGATCGAACTGGAGAACCTCTTGCTGTGAGGCAGCAACGCTAACCACTGCACCACCACGGCCGCCCATGAGAAATAGCCTTTATATAATTTGTTTAATTAAATACTACTTTGTTTATTATTATAAACCCCCACCCTACTACCTGGAATTGATCATCTCATGATTTGCTGTTCACTGGTATGTGAAATTATTTATAGTGACTTTGTAAAACGGACTTCTTTAAATGTAAAAACAATAAGAAAAAAAAGTATAAGTATAGCAAATAAGCTATCTAAAAACTGGAACTAGTGTAACACTGAAAAAATGCTAGAAAACCAGTTCCAAAGGGATCAGGACTCATCCTTACTGCCAAAATAAAAGTTTTTTTCGTTAATAAGAAAAAGAAAGCATATAAGAAATAGTTACTTTATAGAAGTGCAGTACTAAAGGGAGCATATAACAAGTGATAAAAACACGAAGAAGGAGGGTGTGTAAATGAAACTGGTTAACAAATGCAATGATAATTGTTGACTTTTTTAGGTTCCTTAAAGATTCATACCTGTTCCACTCATTTATAAAGATCAAATGGTGTATATCACTGAAGAAAATATTAAAGACACCTTATGACCATTTGAAGCACATTTTCTATAAGATCTCACAAACAATCATTAAAAGTCCTGAGACAGTAGATACATTACAATATCACTATGTGATTAGTAATAATCCAGCAATCATCCCATCCTTAAAGACTAATAAAGCAACTGAATATGATACTGTCAGTAATAGAGTTCTCAAAATACTAGCTAACATCATTATAGGACTTTTGGAGTACTTAATGTTTACAAGTTTTAGTGGAGAACCTGTCTCTGAAGATTGGGAGAAGACAATTATTAAAATACATTTAAGAGGAAAGTTAACAGAAGTCATGTGACTAGTCATAGATTAATAAGGCTTATATCATATACAGGAAAAATTAAGGAGAAATAATTTTGAATATAGTGTTATTTGAAGTGCAAGGACAGTGTCTGAGATTCAGAGAGTTTGGTCCCATGGTTGTGTAATGTGCCTACCCCTGGTAAGTCAATTTACATGATTACGGGAAAAGCGATCCAGAGACAGCTTTTGCCACAATGAGGAAGGCCTCATTATCAATTAATTTGCATGTCTCTAAATTGCTCCTGTTACTACTGGTGCAAAACTCACTGTGCGGTGGTAATAACCTCTGGTGGCCCATGCATCTCATTGGAACAGGTATCCTTATACACTCTCACACTCACATTCAAACATTCGTGCACACATACACACACATACAAACATACACACACACACACACACACACACACACACACACACACACACACACACACACACACACACACACACACATTCTTGAATAGTCTCATATACACACTCACCCATTCACCTCCATAAATACATCTGTACGCTCCATCCTTTGTTGCCTGTCTCCCCATACTTTAAATTCCAGACACACGCAAATCCACACATACGCGCACACAGACCAAAATCTATACACCCACCATAGTGGCACAATATGTAGTTCATACCATTGCAGATATGTATACACACTGCCACACACACATTCACAACCCCCAGCACCAGTATCTCTGCTGAACTTCTCTAAACCTACCTGCAAAGAAGTTTCTCCAATAGACTATTATGGGTGACTGCAGCATTTTGACCAAGTTAATTTTCACAACCTGCTATGCTGATTTACCCAGCTTAACAATTCTCTGAATCACTCAGCAGCATAAAGGCATTAGCGCAGGCATTTTTGGTCAGAGCACAAGGTTAATTAGCATTAACTGCTCCCCAGAATACCTCATTATCATACAGCATGGCCTGTAGGACTGCCCACAAAGGTGATTCCACTGATTTTGGAAAATCACAGCAGTGGGCCAGCATCTGAATCAGAAAGGGTTACTCTGAAGGGGCTCAGCTTTTTCACAAGCCTTTGATGCTACAAAACATTATTTACTTTTTGAAAATGTAAAATTCAGGCATCAGGGATTTTTGGTCAGAGCACAAGGTTAATTAGCATTAACTGCTCCCCAGAATACCTCATTATCATACAGCATGGCCTGTAGGACTGCCCACAAAGGTGATTCCACTGATTTTGGAAAATCACAGCAGTGGGCCAGCATCTGAATCAGAAAGGGTTACTCTGAAGGGGCTCAGCTTTTTCACAAGCCTTTGATGCTACAAAACATTATTTACTTTTTGAAAATGTAAAATTCAGGCATCAGGGCACAATTCATATCTTGGATTTAAAATTGGTGGGTATATAGACTTTGGTCTGTTGAGAGTGATGGCTCATGTTCAGAATGGTGTCTCCACTTTTTATTCTGGGTCCTTACGTATTTAGTTTACACCATACTGATTTTTTTTTTTTTTTTTTTTTTTTTATGAGACTGAATTTATTTCACCAATACTGGTCAGCCATGGTCACTGACAGATCAGAATTACATTTTTCATGCTTAATGTGCTAATATATTTACATCTTACATAGAACGTTGTGCAATTTAAATGCACATCTTTTGACAAATGAATAGCAAAATTCAATTTACATTTTGAGTATTTACATATGCATTCCTGTGGTAAACCATACTCAATACAATTGAGATAATTATGTATATCATTGAAATATATTAATCTTCCTTTGCCCTGTCTCCAAATTAACCTATATGGAACAAGTAATAACCACCATTAAAACTATATACAAGAACCATCTGGGCCAGGGAAAATAAAATGAAATAACACCTGCTATAAAGCCCGCTTTAGCACGCTTTTGCATGATTTAGCGCGGAGTTGCCCATAGAGCACCATCAGGCAGCGCCGGTTAAAAAAGGTTAAACTATTTCTGGCTCCGTAAAGTCTGCTCTTCAACTTTTTCCCTTAGAACTTCTCTACTTGCAATCTAAACAATCTATTCTCTATCTCAAAAGCTCAGCACTTGCTCCTAAAGCATTTTTATATAGGTAAAGTACTTATATACTAAACAAAGTACTACATTAGCCTAGAATCCCCTTGAGTACCCATTTCCCTATAGGTCCCTTCTGACTCAGTTACACAGCAAACTTTTTCACTTTTTCTAGCATGTCGAAGGGTCAGTTGCTAGCGTCCTCTCCTGTTCAGCTAGTGAATCTGGGCATCTTGAGGCAATGTTACAATTGCCTCATGTACACAGACAACCCACTCCTTCTCCCCCAAAACACAAATACATGTGAGTGATGCAACTATATAGCCAAACTGGAGGCTGAGCTCTCTCAACTCAGGACTGGCAAGACCAGACAGGAGGAGAAGGAAACCACGCACACCACAAACCCAGTTTCACATAGAACTATCACAACTGCAAAACAAACACATAAACACACAAAGACATACTCGGATGCACTGATCAAAAATCTACCAAAACTACAGAGGCCTCCAAAGCAGACACCCAACCAACTGCCACCTGAAGACATAAGACATGCAACACATAGTTCTCAAAGTCAGTGTGCTAAACAGTCACAGCCCTTAAGGCCAAACACAATGCCAGACACACTTGTTATAGGTGACTCCATAGTCAGACACACTGACGTCCCACTCACCAGACTGAACAAGGAAAAGATCACAGTAAGCTGCCTGTTGAACGCTAGAATCCGCCACATAACACAAGCACTCAGGTCACTCCACAGCAAGTACAAGTTTGACTCAGTCATTGTCCATGCCGGTGTGAACGACCTGAGAAGTACCTCCCTGGACTACATGAAAAGAGACATAGAGGAGCTCTCAGATTATGTAGCCCAGGCCGGTATGACCCTGACCCTGTCAGATTTAATAATTGGCTTAATTACTGGTGTCATTCTAAGGGGATCCAATGTCTGTCTGCCTGGGATGACATGCTTGACAAGCCACGCTGCTTCGCAAGGGACGGCTTGCACCTGTCACCCCTGGGCTTCCGGATATTGGCAAAGGCTCTTGCCACCCCCATAGTGCCTTTTTTAGGCAAGGCTCAAATGATAAACCTACCGTCCTAGAAAACAAAAATGGAAAAAAACTAAGGGTAATACTGCTCAATGCCAGAAGTCTAAACCTCAAGATGCACGCCCTCGAAGCCCTCCTCAGTATGGAGAACATCAATGTCTGTGCTGTGACTGAAACCTGGTTCAAGGCTCCTGAGAGCACCCCAGCACTATCAGGTTATACCTCATATCATGCGTTCCGGCCCCAAAATCCGGACCGAACCACAAAAGGAGGGGTAGTATCCATATTCATAAAGGATACCCACACCTCCAGGTTAGTGGCAATGCACGAAGCATCAGAGACCATCCAGGTGCAATTAACCATAGGTAAAACTGCCCTACAGTTTGTAGCATGCTACAGACCACCCTCTCAAACTCAGGAAACCCACACAGCCTTCCTGAAGACACTGGAGAGTATGAATGTCTCTCCAAACACCATCATATTGGGTGACTTCAACTACCCAAACATAGACTGGGAACATTACTCAAGCCCCAACACCCTAGCCCAAAGGTTCCTGGAGTTCATAAACTCAAATGCAATGGAACAACTAGTCACCATTCCCACAAGAGGAGAAAATATACTAGACCTGATCATCACAAACATGGGGACAAAATGCTCCACACCGGAAGTATATCCCTCATTGGTGAGATCAGACCACCACATCCCACCCCCAACCCCAGCAAAAAAGACCACAGTGAAGAACTTCTCAAAAGCAAACTTCACACTTCTTAAGACTGGAGTGGTATCCTTCAAGGCCCCCGAGCCAGTGGAAACCACAACCCACGCTGCTGAAACCCTTACAAATGCCTTCTACGAGCACCTCCAGGAATGTATGGATCAAGCAATCCCTATTAAAATCAAGACTCTTTCCACCAAAGGCAGGCGCCCGGTCTGGTGGACCCCGGCCATAAACAAACTCTACAACAAGAGGAGAAAGCTACTACATGACAGAGCAAAATCCCTAAAAGGGAAGGCATCTCTGATCAATACTAGCAAAAAACTACGATCACTCATAAAATCATCCAAGGCCAACTTTGAGAGACAAATCGCTAAAGACACAAAAGACAATCATAAGGCCTTCTTTAGCTATGTTAGAAACCTGGGTGGAAACTCCCAGATATGCTCAGAATTAGTCCAAAATGATACAAAAATCACTGAACCCACAGACATTGCCAACATACTGGCAGACAGGTTCAGTGCAAATTTCTCCCCTCCCTCCCCCCCAAAAGGAGAAATATCTATCCCACCAGAGTCTAGCCTCCCAAACATCTCAGATGCC
Source organism: Protopterus annectens (assembly GCF_019279795.1). NCBI lineage: Eukaryota > Metazoa > Chordata > Ceratodontiformes > Protopteridae > Protopterus > Protopterus annectens. Next base: position 1,777,981,034 of record NC_056735.1, read on the forward strand.
CAGGTGAGAGCTGCTCCCTCTAAAGCAAAAAACACAGCATCAATGGGACCGGACGATGTCCCCGGCTGTGTGCTACACGAACTCAATGAGGAACTAAACCCACACATAAGGCTGCTGTTTAATCTTAGCCTTACTACAGGATACATACCCAAAGAATGGCGTATGGCAACTGTGGTCCCACTCCACAAAGGTGGTGCTTCTACGGACCCTGGAAATTACCGCCCCATAAGCTTGACGAGCCTTGTCTGCAAAGCTATGGAGAGGATCATAATGGAACTCATAAATAAAGACATTGGGGACCTACAGACACTGGATCCTACCCAATTTGGCTTTGTCAAGGGCAGATCATGCCTCTTGAACTTGGTCGACTTTTTTGAAACAGTTACTAAGGCCATTGATGAGGGTAAGGCAGTTCACACAGCCTACCTTGACCTAGCAAAAGCGTTCGACACAATACCCCACTCGGGCATCATAGAAAAGCTCACCATCTTAGATGTAAACCCATATGTCACAAGATGGGTTGTAAACTGGCTCAAGGACAGAACCCACAGGGTTAGAGTTGCTGGTGCCATGTCAGACTCTAAGCCGGTCACGAGCGGTGTCCCACAGGGCTCAGTCCTGGGTCCCCTCTTGTTCAGCATTTATTTTTCTGAAGTGCAGGCAAACATAGGGGGATTGTGGCTGACAAAATTTGCAGATGACTGCAAAATGGGCACCATAATTGACACTCCATCAGACACAGACATCCTCCAGAGAGGTCTCATAGAAATGGATAACTGGTGCCAGAGCCATGGCCTTAAGCTAAATGCCAAAAAATGTATAGTCATACCCTTTGGGAAAAACAAGGTAACCCCTAATTACCACATAGGTGGTAATCCATTAAACACGGAAAAAGTTATCAGGGACCTGGGGACCCAAGTTGACAGTAACCTCTCTTTTGACACTCACATTGCCAAAGTGGTTAGGAAGACCTTCTACATTGCCCACCTGATCATGAAGAGATTCACATCCAGATCAGGAGAGGTCATTGTACCCCTGTACTCTTCACTTATCAGACCAATGATTGAGTACAACGCCCCATTCGGAATGTACCTTACCCGACACCTGCAGCAGTTGGAAAGACCCCAAATGTTCCTCACCAAAAGGATAAAGGGGCTCAAACATATGTCATACGCTGCCCGACTGAAGAAACTCCAGCTCTATTCAGTCGCATACCATCTGCTCATAGGTGATCTGTGCCTGACATGCAAGGCCATGTCCAACCTGGAATTAATGGACATGCTCCACCTCAAAAAATCCAAATCCACCAGAGCCATGAGAGCAAGAGACTTAAACCTCAACACGGAAATAAATAGAACGTGCTGGAGGGACAGATTCATCACCCAGAGACTCCCTACACTATGGAACAGAATCCCAGTCCATGTGAGGCAGAGCCCCTCACTGACTCTGTTCAAGAGAAATCTTGATGAGTAGATGGGAGATCGTAGGTTTACCCCGGGAATCATCTCTGTGTCACTGCTGGACAGAGGCACAGCAAACTAATGGGTATAGTATTCTCATCCTAAGGGGTGGTGAAAGCCACACACACTCTGGCTAGGCTTATAAATGCCCTAGGGCAGATAGCCTAGTATGAACCTATGAACCTAAGAAAGATCCCAAGATGAGAGATGACACCTCTGAGCAGTTGATATTCTACAATGCATACCTATTCCCTGTTTTCTTATTGCCTAGTTCAGGTTCCTTAGTTGCAAATTGTGTTAAACCTCCATCCCCAGTTTTATTAGCCCTGCAAATACTATTCAACTAATTCAATTTATTTACCAATTGTTTCCATTTTGTGATTCTTCTCGTCATAAACTCCACTGTCATTATCTCATACATGGCTCGTATGATGTCTCATGTTCGTGGCCTGCCTTTAGACTTCCATTTTCTTGTTATTTCTTTCTCTGCTTATCATATTTAGTAAACATATCAAAACTCATGTGTATTTAAGCTTTATAGATTTGCTCAAACCTAGAAGAAACAGATTATCAAGAACTGCTTCTTCATTGTATAGTAGCCTAATAATTTTACCTAACTCCTGTAGGTATGACTGTAGTAACGGATATCCCCAGAATATATGTTCCTATTCACCCTTATTTTTCTGTTGCACCTCCAACAAATTTCCTTCATTTGCAGGAACATTTTTTTCAGTCACACAGATGATACCTGGGTAGGCACTTCCTAGCAAATATTCTAAACCTTTGTGACTTTGCCACATGTGTTGGGGGGGGGACGACTAAGAATATCTCTCTCCACTCTTTGCTGGTATATGATTGCTATTGAATTGTTATCAAAAAATATCTGCCTCACCACCTTTGCTCTGCTTTTACATATAGTCTGTCATCAACAATTTAACTAAGATTAGTTGTTCATCCCAGTGTTCTGACATATCCCATATTTTTCTAAATTACAAGTCTTTTATCTACCTCCACATATCTTAATAAATATTATGAGTCCAACTCCAAGTCTCATTGGGTCTCTATGTGACCAGATTTTTAATTTCTGATTTACAATGATCCTAGCTTGTAGATAGATTGTCTCCATTTGTGTCTAAGGTATATACTACCTGCCTTAACAGCTTGTTTCTCCAATCTGTAAACCCTGTCCTGGTTAAGAGATCAGTAATGAAATGCCAATAGCTCTCTTTTTTTCTGTAATGTCATTTGTAATGCAGTGTTATCAGATAGATACTGCATCAGATACTGGATGGGTAAGCTTCCCTTTTAACATATTTACATGTTCCTCAGCCAAGCCCAAATATTGTATTTCCCAAAAAAGTATGTAAAGTCTGTTTTTCTGTCCCCTAGCTCCATTATGTCTTTCAGGCCAAATGTGTTTATATATTTTTTCAGATATATATTCCTTCAGTAGGTTTTTTAAGTTGCCTCATTTGCTGTATTCCATTTTCCAGTCCCCTACCATTATCAAAACCCCCTGGTAAAAATGTATAACCTATCCCATGTTGCCTCTTAAACAGCTTAAATAAGGACTTATCTGGCCCATTAGAATCTCTGTTTAGCCATGGCCTCCAGACTGGCTTTGTCCCAAAAGAGTGGAGGACAGCAACAGTCATTCCACTGCATAAAGGGGGACAATCTACTGACCTGGGAAATTACAGACCCATAAGTTTGGCTAGTCCTATATAGGTTCATAGGTAAGTACTAGGCTATCTCCCTGAGGGCATCTATAAGCCTAGCCAGAATGTGTTGGTTTTCGCTGCCCCCTTAGATTAGTTCCCTGTGCCTTGGTCCAGCAGAGCCACTTCAGTGATTCCTGGGGTAAATTTTCTGTCTCCCATCCACTCTTCAAGGTTTCTCTTGAAGAGTGTTAGTGAGGGGCTCTGCCTAATGTAGATTGAAATCCTGTTCCAAAGCATGGGGAGTCTCTGGTACAGGAATCTATCCCTCCAGCACGTCCTATTTATCATTGTGGTGAGGTTTAGATCCCTAGAGAATGTGGCTCTTGGGGATTTGTTTTTTGTAGGTGGAGACTTGTCCATCAATTCTGGGTTGGACATGGCCTTGTATGTCAGGCAGAGATCACTTCTGAGTAAACGGTATGCAACCGAGTACAGCTGGAGTTTCTTCAGTTGGGCTGCATAGGGCATATGTTTGAGGCCAGTAATCCTCTTGGTGAGGTACTTCTGTAGTCTTTCCAGCTTTTGCAGGTGTCTTGTAAGGTACATCCCAAATGGGGCATTGTACTCTATGATGGGTTTGATGAGTGATGAGTAGAGGGGCACAATAACCTCTTTTGTTCTAGATGCGAACCCTTTTGTGATTAGGTGGGCCACATAGAAGGATTTTCTAACCACCTTGGCAATATGATTATCAAAGGAGAGATTACTATCTACTTGGGTCCCCAGATCCCTCATTACATTTTCTGTATGTAGGGGACTACCACGTATGTGGTAGTTCACGGGTACTTTGTTTTTTCCAAAGGGGATGAATTTTTGGCATTTAGCTTGAGGCCATGATTTTGACACCAGGTATCCGTCTCGGTGAGACCCTTCTGGAGGATGTTTGTATCAGCTGGAGAGTCAATTATGGCCCCCAGTTTGCAGTCATCTGTGAACTTGGTCAGCCATAGTCCTCCTGTGCTTGCCTGTACCTCTGAGAAGTATATACCAAACAGGAGGGGTCCCAGGACTGAGCCCTGGGGGATGCCACTTATAACTGGTTTAGAGTCGGACCTAGAGCCTGCAACTCTCACCGTGTGGGTTCTATTCATGAGCCAATTGACAACCCATCTCGTGATGTAGGGGTTTATGTTCAGGCTGGTGAGCTTGTCTATAATACCAGAATGGGGAATGGTGTCAAAAGCCTTTGCGAGGTCTAGGTAGGCTGTGTGGACCTCCTTTTCCTCATCTAAAGCCTTGGTAACTGTCTCAAAGAAGTCCATCAGGTTTAAGAGGCATGATCTGCCCTTAGCAAAGCCAAACTGGGTAGGGTCCAATGTTTGAAGATTCCCAGTGTCTCTGTTAATGAATTCCATGATGATGCACTCCATAACCTTGCAGACCAGGCTAGTTAGGCTTCTAGGGTGATAGTTCCTGGGGTCTGTTGTGGCTCCACCTTTGTGGAGCGGGATAATGGTTGCTGTGCACCACTCTATGGGTACATAGCCTGTAAAGAGGCTGAGTTTGAACAGTGTGTTTTAGTGAGGGGTTAGTTCATTTTGGAGCTCATGTAAGACACAGCCTGGAAGACTGTCTGGTCCCACTGAAGCTGTATTTTTGGCTTTGGATAGGGCTGTTTTAACCTGTGTGTCAGAGATTGCTGGGGCACTATATTCTTCTGGTATGGTTATGACATTAGAGCAATTGGATATCGGGTTTAACTTATTTGAGATGAATATACTTAGCCATATGATAAATATGTTATTAAATGTGCATAATAAGGAATGTACTTATATATATGTAGAAAGCCTACAATTACTTATGTGTTTCACTATGTATATAATATGTAGAACCATAAATATCATTCAACATATACTAGTTTATAATTTCAAAGGTCTCTAAGAATACAAGAATGGAGCATGAGGAAATCTGTCTACCAAACATGAGGGTTAATCTGGTAGATATTTTGTTTATGTCTATCAGATTAGGAATGTATATCATTCCATGTGTGATGGGGGGAAGGCTGAAAGAAAAGATTATATTAATCAAAATAATTTTACTTAAATCATTTTACACTTTTTTATTATGGCCTGAAATGAACATCAATATAAAAGTATTACAAAAGAGATTCAGTCTATTTATGATACATGAAATAAGGAGAATTTTGTTCCAAATACAATGCTATAAAATGTACTTGAATATTAATATAAATATTAGCAAGCATGAAACTCAACAACAAACATGGACTTAACAGTACTCTCACTGAACATAAATGGTTTAAATAATCCAAAGAAAAGATCAAACCTACTAAAATATTTAAAATTAAACAAAGCGCAAGTAATATTTCTTCAGGAGACTCACTTTAAAGATGATGAAAAGCATTTATGGAATCCAAATGAGAATACAACAATAGCACAATCATCATATACAACCAAAACTAGAGGAGTTAGGATACTATGGAGAAAAAACATCATTAATCCCCAAATTCTTTATAGCTATGAAGATAAAGAGGGGCTTATAACACTTGTTATAATAAAATTCAATAATAGAATCTGGACATTAGTAAATCTTTATTGGTTCCCAGGAATAGGAAAATGTAGGACAAAGAAACATCTAGACTTTATTAGTAAAACATATAAAGGTAACTTGATAGTAGGTGGTGACTTTAATTGTAATCTTGATAATTCAGAGACCACCAACAAAAAAAATGACGTATAACTCCTATAGTAAAGCTACTCAAAAAATGGATTGAAAATCACAATTTAATAGATACATTCAAATTTAGAGAAAGTAACTCACTGTTATTTTCGCACCAAGATCACAGGTTTACAACCCAAACAAGAATAGATAAAATTTTTGTTGCCCAAGACCTTGATGCGAAGATAAATAGTTTTACAATCATACCATATTCATTATCAGATCATAGAGCAATCCTTATTAATATTCAAACAAATTTAAAAAAAATAATACAAATGACAAGAATTCCAGCATATATTACAAAACTAAAAGAATTTAAACCTTGGCTACTCACAGAGTTGAAATTTTTTCTAGACACTAATCTCACTAATGAAATCAGCATAGTTATGGTATGGGATGCTCTAAAAGCCTATATTTATGGTAAAATTATCATATGGTACAAAAATAAACTAAAAGAATGGGAATCAGAATTACTCAACATACAAAATCAAATCATAAAGATAAATAATAATAATTTAACTAATGTGCTGACTAATAAGAAGAAAATTAATGATCTGCATGAAAAGTTTAATGAAATTCTAACATATAAAACTAATCTAGCACTAGAAAGATTAAAATTAAACTCATATGCTGTTTCTCCTAAACATATGCATAACTTGGCGATAAGAGTTAAAGTACAATCTAAAAGAAATAACATTACTACTATTATACATGAAGGAAGGAAAAACAAGAAAGTGTTAGATATAAGTGATATATTAGATGCTTTTAAATACCATTTTACAGAACATTATAAGATGGAAGGAACTCAAACAAAAAACTTTAATTTAGATTTGAAACCCGAATTGATTAAAACAATCCCAGAAAATTTAAAATTAGAACTTCAAAAGCAAATTACTCTAAAAGAAATTTCAGAGAAAATCAAAGAAAGAAAAAATAATAAAGCTCCAGGAATGGATGGTATTATAGCTGAAATATACAAAACCTTTCCATCAGCTATAATCTCAGTCTTCCAAAAAACCTTAATAGAAATACAAACAAACAACACCATTCCACCATCTTGGAGATACTCATTAATTACTCCTATAATAAAAGAAAATAAAGATGCATCAAAATGCAGCTCCTATAGACCAATTTCATTACTAAACAATGATTATAAAATCTTTATGGCTATTCTAGTCAATAGAATCAAAAATATATGATAAAAATTATAAATGAAGATCAAGCAGGGTTTATACATAATAGGCGCACCTATGATAATATACAAAGAATACTAACTATTATTGACTATTTAAATAGAGAAAAACAATAATTAATAGCTGCATTGGATATAGAGAAAGCTTTTGACTCCTTAAACTGGTATGTCTTGTTTAAAATATTAGAGTATTATGAGTTTCCTAGCTCCTTTATTTCATTAATAAAGAACATATATAAAAACAATTTAGCATATGTAAAATTAGGACCTTTCACCTCTGAATCAATAATATTGACAAAGGCACAAAACAAGGTTGTCCCATGTCCCCCATATTATTTGCATTAGCCATTGAAATATTTGCCATCTCAATACAAAACAATCCCAAGATAGAGAGTATTAATTTATATAATCAATATAATTCAAAAATAATGTTATTTGCAGATGATATACTTCTTACCACATCTACTTCTAAAAATTAATTAAAAGAATTAGATATACAAGTTGATAAATTTTATTCGATTTCAGGATTACATTTTAACAAAACAAAATCACATTTTATGATATTGAATAAAAAATGATTTTCAAATAAGTGATAATCATATAATTGGTAAACAATCTCTCACTTTAAACTATCTAGGTATGACATTAAGTAGAACATTAGAAAAAATTTTAAATATAAATTACAGGGAAATCATAGACACAATAAAGTCAAATATAATAAAATGGAACAAAATATATATAACATTGGAAGATAGATTGCAAGTAATAAAAATGATATTACTTCCAAAAATCCTATATATGGCACAAGCTATTCCAGTAATACCAGATAAATATTTTTTAAAATAAATAAATACATTATTATTAAGATTTCTTTGGCATCTTAACAAAAACAGAATAGCTTATACACATCACATTAGACCATGGAAAATAGGTGGAATCAATTTCCCGGATATTGAAACTTATATTAGAGCCTCCATTTTTTAAATAATTATAAATTGGATAGATCTGTGCTATTCTTCTAACTGGAAATCTCTCCACACTGTTATTTATTCAAATGAAAATACCATTTTAAAGACTTTAATGATAGACAATCATATTAATAAACCATGGCATATCTTATGCGCTAGCCTTCAATATAATCTAACAAAACCTACTAATCTAAAATACTTAAATGATATGTATAATTCATTTAGAAGATTTGTAACTTCTAATACAGATATAAAGTTATGGCTAGAACTTTTATATCCTTTAAATGTAACAAGAAATTTTCCAAACAAAATGCATAGGGCGGTTTTCATTTCTTGGGAAAAGAAATGATTAATTTGCTGGCAGCAATGCATTAATGAGCATAAGGTTTTGGATAGTCAACTTATAATAAAAACGTATAATCTCTCTACATCAGACTGGGTATTATTGCAAAGTATATTATGCAGAATAATTAACAATTCTTCTTTTAGAGATAAACCTACACTTATAACTCATTTATATGAAATAGTATACAATAATCATAATTGGGAAAATTTGACATCAAAATTATATAAAATTTTAATAAATTATAAAGTTAAAATCAATCAAAAATTTTGGAATCATATAACAAAAGGTCATTCAATAAATGTATAAATGGAAAACAAAACCAAAATACTAAATTCTGTTAAATTGACATCCAACATACAATTTTGGAGAATTTACACATGGAAATTTTTGCATAGATCTTTTTTTACTCCAAATAGATTAAAAAATGTAATACTTCTAATAATGTTACATGTTGGAGATGCTTGCAGAGTTTTAAACCAGATTGGATACATGTATTTCATGACTGTATTAAAGTTAAAAAAATTTGGGAAGATGTCAGAAATTTCATACAAGCCATATTCTCAGATACATTTGTAGTAAGTAAATTTCTAATTTTGTTGAATGTTAATGAGAATTTAGAATTAAATAATAGCAATCTCTACCTACTATGGAACATTCTAGCAAATGCTAGAAAATGTATTACCAGAAAATGGAAATCAAATCTGGAACCATCATTTAAAGAATTTCTGCTAATATTGAAGGAAACTGCATTACTGGAAACCAGAGTAAAAGAACTAAGAATAGCACCAATATGATGGAACATGAATCCATGGGAAAAATATTATCACTTATTGAGACACTAAACTTGAATTTAAACTCTTAATGAGAGTGAAAGAAAAAAGAACAAATGATCTCTCATTAATATGATGTTACTCTGACTAGACTGATCAATATAATAATTTAATTTCAGGCCAACTGTAAATATTGTATATAGTTAATCATACTGTTTTACTTATCAGAAAATGTATTAAGATTATTATACAATGGAATTATTTGAAAAATTAATAAAAAATATTTGGAGTAAAAAAAAGAATGACAGAGTCGTATTTGTATTTGTTCTGGTGTGACCTGAGTGCTTGTGTTATGTGGCAGATCCTGGCGGCTGACAGGCAGTTAACTGTAAACTTCTCCTTGTCCAGCCTAGCTAGTGGGACATCAGTGTGCCTGACTATAGAGTCACCTATTACTAGTGTGCTGGGTATGTTATTTTGCCTTAATGGCTGTGATTACATGGCACATTGATTATGTGAAGTATGTGTTTCATGGTTTGTGATGGTGTGTGGAGGTTGCTTGGGTGTCTGCTTTGGAGGTCTCTGTTGCTTTTGCAGATTTTTATTTAGAGCCTCTGAGTATGTTTTTGTGTATTTATGTGTGTTATTTGCCGGTGTTGGTTTAGTAGGTCTATATGAGACTGGTGGTGTGTTGCAAGTATTTTCCTTCTCCTCTTGACTGTCAGTTCCAGTCTTGGGTTGAGAAAGCTTTGCTGCCAGTTTGGCTGTATAATTGCATCTCTCACATATATTAGTGTTTGGTGGTAGGAGGAGAGGGTTGTCTGTGTACATGAGGCAGTTGTAACATTGCCTCAAAATGCCCAGATTCACCAGATGGACTGAAGAGTACACCTGAAACTGCCCTTTGGACATGCCTGAATAGGTAAAGTGAGCTGTTTTATTGATTAGCTGGTAGGGACGAATAGAGAGCCTTGTCCTTCTGGACAGTATAGGGGGTCTAGTGCTAGGGTTAATTAGTGCTTGCTATGAGTTTTTGTACAAGTGCTTGGCTGTGAAATGAATGGTTTGAGTGCTTAAGTTGAGAGTTTGTCGGAAATGAAAGAGATAGAAATTAGCCCAAAATGGCCAATAAACTTCTGGGCTACAGCAAACAAGGCGCACAAATTTCAGAAAGAAACAGATCAAATAAGCAGGCACAATAAGCCTTTAACTAGAAATTCCCAGCTCAGAAGGGCAGAATCTAGCCTCTCCTCCCACAAGAGTGCAGACTACAAACCTTCTTAATGTAAAATAACTGGCCTGGAGCCAAAGTGCTTAAACCAGAACTAATGAGCTTTTAGAATAACAGTTCAGTCAGCAATTCTCAACTTAGAAGGATGTAAGATACCTGTCCTGCCACAAGAATGCAGTCCACAAACCTTCTTAATGTAAAACAACTGGTTTGAAGCCCAAGTGCTTAAACCAAAAGGCTTATAATAACAGTTACAATTTATTCAGGCTACTACCAAGCAGTAATAACTGCAGCAGAATAATACAATTGAGTACTTTTAAGAAGAAGCACAAGCTAAATAAGGTAATAAAGTGGGAAGAAACACAATTACAGTAAAAGCAAATGAATAAAGTGCAATTTTATATATATATATATATATATATATATATATATATATATATATATATATAAAAAACAATAGAAAACGTGCAAACTGATTTAAACAAATTACCCAATTAACCAGTAAAAAATCTCAAAACTGAGCACTATTCCAGCAGTTTTCAATCTGACAAGTTCTAACCGCACACTCCTTGTAAGGTCACAGAAAGAATAATCATGAACCTGATAAATAATGACACACAAAACCTTGAATCACTGAACCTAACTTAATTTGGCTTTGTCAAAGGCAGGGCCACTTACTAGTGGTGTGCCAGAGGGCTCATTGCAGGGACCACGTCTGTTCAGAATATACTTCTCTGAAGTCAAGGCTAATGTGGAAGGCATCTGGATGAGAAAGTTTGTCAATGACTGCAAGCTGGGGACAGTCATTGAATCTCCCAACAATGTAGATATCCTTCGGGGGGGGGGTCTAGATCAGGCAAATGATTGGTGCCAGGACTGTGGCCTAAAACGAAATGTGAAAAAATGTATTATCATACTCTTTGGGAAGTCAAATACCCCTGCAAATTACAACATCACTAGCACACCCCTAAGAGTGGACTAAGAAGTGAAAGATCTAGGTACACAAATATATAGTAGCCTGAACTTTGACCGGCATGTGTCCACAATGGTGAGGAAGTCCTTCTACATGGCACAACTTAATATGTAAAGGTATCACATCCAGATCCAAAGAAATTATAGTCTTACTGTACTCATTAGACCAATAATCAAGCAAATAGTGCCATTTGGCATGTACTTGACTAGGCACTTACGGCAGATGGAGCGACCTCAGAAGTTGCTCATAAATAAAATACATGGTGTAAACCACATGTCCTATGTGGATAGACTAAAAGCCCTATCCCTTTACTCTGTACCTCTCTCTCCTACCGACTATTAAGGGGTGACCTATGCCTGTCCTACAAGGCACTCACAAATCCAGCCCTAATGGAGCTGCTACACATCCGCAAATCAAACGGAACAAGGGTCAACCAAGCTAGGGATCTAAACTGAGTCAATGACTCAAAAAAAACATGTTGAAGAGATAGATGTGTCTCAGAGACTGCCCCTTCTTTGGAGCTGGCTTCTTATTCATGTTAAGCAGAGCCCTTCCCTGACTATCTTCAAATGCAGTTTGAATCAATGGATGGGGGAATCACACATTCACACCTGGGGTACTGCCTATGTCCCTTATGGACAGGGAACTATCTATAATGTATTCAAGGCATAGGCACAAATCTATGCCATCCTCTTGCCCCTAGGGGCCATATATTGGGCAAAATCGGATTATACTGTCTAGGCTTGTAAGGCCTTTTAAGCCATTAGCCTAGTAATTTCCTATAAACCTAAGAACCTATAATAAAGGTTCTCCTCTTATTTTATTTATCTGATAGCTAGGCAGGATTATAGCTGTTCAACTGTGTGAAATATTAGTCTGAAACTTTATGGGCGGTCATTTAAAAGACTATTCTGTCTAACTGTTGTGTACTATTGCACAGTCCAATTTATAAGCAGGTGCTGACACAACACAATACCTCAACTGAGGTTGAGCAGATGATTAAGTCCAGATGAGGAGACTAGTCCATCTGTATCATAGTGTTCTACTTTCCAAGTAACACAGCATGAGAGATATTCGCAAAAGTAATCATTTTAGTGGCAACTCTGACAACTGAGAGACACATATATGCAAGCAATAATGCTCCCCAATCATTTTAAAGTTGATTTAGATTATTATACACCTGTTATACCCTAAAAATATTCAAAGGAGCAATCATTTTGTTTGCAACTCTTTTAAGAACTGAAAAAAAACATATTTGACTAGTAATGCTCCCCAACTTCCATAATTTTTATTAAGTTGGTTTAGTTGACAATGCCTTTATTTAATTGGTTTCTAGCATAATTTTAGTGTCTTATTTCTGTTTTAAGGTGAATTTATTATTCATCCAATGTTTTATTTTTGTATACCACTTGCCTCTTAGGTCAACGATTGCCTGGCAGATACTTCCTGCAGCGTGTGTGTGTGTGTGTGTGTGTGTGTGTGTGTGTGTGTGTGTGTGTGTGTGTGTGTGTGTGTCTTTTCAGAATGGGTTTCTTAAGCAGTATAGTAGGCTATACAGCCAATAGGATAATTATAAAAAATTCTGAAATTATGTGTTTATCTGGAGGAACAAAGATAAAAATGGTATAACATTATGTAGGGTGTTCTACAAGTCTAGTTTGGACTGTATTTGTTTAACATTTATAAAATTGGAAAGGAAAACTTCCAGTCAATTTACTGTGCATCAAATATATTTTATACATGTGAAAAAGCTAGTGCAAGCCATGTGGACCTCACATTCACATACAGATTCCTACTTCCTCACATAAATTCTAAATTTAACAAACTGCCACCATCTTAAAAAGCCTTTTAGCAGGAAAAATGCCAAACACAGAAATACTCAAAAACAAACAAACACACAAACAACAACAAAAATAAAGTAATAAAAGAAAAAAGCATCAAACACCAGAAATGCATAGCCCCAGCTCAAATACATTACTAATGCTGCAAGAACTAAGCAGTAATCAAGTCTGTGGCACAAATTAAGCACACTTTACAGTAATGAATGCACTTTTTAAATTAAAGAATATTACCCAATTAGGAACCATAAATGTTATGCAATAAGGTAAAAATGAATCCAAAGAAAGTGAAAACATTAACTTCACAAAGAGAAAAGGAAGCTGAAAAGCAGACACACAATGCTAGAATTCAGATTGCACACTCACACACACAATCATGCATAAACAAGCCCCCCACACACTCTGAATCAAATTGACAGAAAAACTCCCTCACATACCCACATACACACACACACACACACACACACACACACACACACACACACACACACACACACACACACACACACACACACACACACACACACTCATTCCATCACATTCATGTCACTACAGGCACACCCACACATTTGCATACATTCATTCCATCACATTCACAGACGTGCACAACCCAGCAGCTCTGACATGCTTCCATAGAACTGAATGGGTGAGAGCCATGGAAAGATGGTGTTTACCTTTTCCTCCTAGACTAAAGTTAACTCTGCAGAGTGATTCTCTGAATCACTCTACTAAGGTAATCAGGAGCCACAGACTAGGGTTGCCACATTTCACTATGTCATTTCCTGATAAGCAAGGTCTGCCCCCTGCATGATGTAACCACCCCTTTCTATTGGTAACCCCACCTCCTTTATCAAACCACACCCAGATCCAAATTCAATTAAGAGGTTCAGATATTGGGGGATCAGGACTGGAAAGAGTAACACAACAAACAGAATACCAAATATACTGCTGTATTATTTTTAAAAACTCTAATTTACATCTGGTCATCCACCAAATGCATAACTCTTTGTATGCAACAAATGCCTCATGCCACATGCCACATTTCATACCAATCTCAAACTTTAACAAGAATAAACATAAAAGCCAATTAATATTCTAAGCAAGTATCAACATCCTGAAGCATCAATCTTGAATTCCATGTGTAGCTGTTGTATTCAGCAAGAGTACAATGAATCAAGGACACCATCTAAGGAGAATACAATTTTGTATTGAGCAGGATACAATAGAGACACACAGAACTGGATATCCACTGTAAAGAATATTATTTAAACTGTATAGTTCTCCAGGTTTATACTTTGTTTTGAAGCATAAGTGATAACTATAAAGTAGATCTAGCACAACATTACAATACCCAGTACTGAAATACGAGAAAAAGAATCACTTGCTCTATCATATTCTTCACAATAAATTCAGTGTTACCACAGGACAAAAAAATATCAGACAAAATCTGTGATGTTCTGCAAAATCAGGTACAGGTGAGGTATGTCTCTAATGGTTTGCAGTGTTTGCTTGACCATCAGCTTTCCCATCACTTCCCACATGCCTGAGAGCTGCTCCTCCTCTCACTTGGACTTTGCCATTGGCACCAACATCATACATGCTTGTACCTGACCAACATGTAAAAAAAGTAAATAAAATAAAATTGAGGATGCCAGATTATTTCCCCGCTTAAAATCTCTTCACCAAAAGACAATGTTTACTGAAGTGATTCATTTTACTTCACTGCAGCAAAAAGCACAGCGTTTTGCTGAACACTGATAGTTTTTGTTTGATAGTTTGTATTAGATGCAAGGGGAAGAAAACTGCAGATTTTACAGGTTTTCTTGCAGTATAGGTAACAAAGTGGGAACATAAGGAATAGAAAAGAAGGTAGGGATTTAAACGATTAATGGGAGACATTCATAAGAGAAAAGAGTTGAAAAGTGAATACCAAATGATATAGTATGAATGTAATATAATGAGGATTTTTTAATAAAATATAAGAAAGTAGTACAGGATTATGATAATATGTGATGCGATGCAATTCTGAATGCCCATGACTTGTTTTATCGCTTTAATGGACAATTTCAGGCCAATAAAACCAAACCTCACTAGCTGCGAATATGCATATTTCGGCCTTATTATGACCTCCTCAGCGCAGCACAAGGAGAGTGTTTGACTAAGCATAAGAAACCCAGGGCTGTTATACCCAGTTGATGTCCATTATCATTAGGGTCACTGCAAAAATATCCCAAACAACAAACTAAAACAATAAGTGAGAAGGTCACTGAAAAACCAATCAGTAAAAACAAAATGAAACTCCAGCAAAGCTAGAACTTCCACTCAGTGACCTCCCAAACCTCTTGTATCAGAGGCACATGGGATATATGCAAATGACCCTTATGAACGTCAGGTCTTTTTCAACAATTTCTCTCTGACCACTTCACTTGTACTTTGTTTATTTTTAACTTTCCATTCTCTATCAGATTATTCGTTTATTTATTGGCCTGAAATTGTCCATTAAAATGACAAAACAAGTCATGGGCATTCAGAATCGCCAGTTAGATGAAACACCTGATATTCATAAGGGTCATTTGTATATATCCCATGTGCCTCTGATACAAGAGGTTTTTGAGGTCACTCAGTGAAAGTTCTAGCTTTGCTGGAGTTTTCATTTTGTTTTTATAATGAAATGGGAAACAAGGAGAGGGAATGGTAGTTAATAATAATGAATGGTTGGAAGAAAGTTTTAGACACCAAGTAACCCTGGAACATTTAGGATTTATTTCAAGGAAAACTTCATACTTTTAAGTAACACCTTGGCAAAATTTCAAGTTCCATTAAACCCAGGGAACACTGCTGCCTAAACAGATTTGTTCGTGAAAACTGTTTACAATCATGTATACAGCTGCATAGAGGCAGCAGTACAGTAGACAGACGATTATATGAATGTCGATTATCTGAAACATCCATTATCCGAATGCAGCCTTCCAAAGCTTTTAGGTAGGAAAAATCATAAAGTCTGAATATGTAAACATTATACATATTCACTTGTGTGTGTTTTGTGAGCTTGTAGCCTGCTCATGTGTGAAAAATGTCCTTTATTGACCACTGGAATCATTGAATGGTTGAAAAATGTACTCCCTGCATGCAGAAAAACAAGATTTTAGAAGTCTTTTATCTGGTTTCAATGTATGTTTGATCATCCAAACAGTTTGATTATCCGAACTACCCTAAGTCCCAATTAATTTGGATAATCAACTCTCTACTGTATTTAGCCAAAGTAAACACATAACAAAGTTGAATAAACCACCGTATTGGTATCCCAATATCTTTAAGTTGTATAACAAAAGGAAGAAATCATGGCCAAAAATATGAAGTGCAATTCCCAGCAAGGTAAGAACTCCAAGTCAAACTAAATAAACAACTTGGGGGACTAAATAAGTCAACCAAAGCAAAATTTGATGTAAAAGTAGCTTCCCAAACGAAGGACACCCACAAAGCACTCTTCAGCTGTGTCTAAAACCTCAAAGACAATACACAAAAATGTGCTGAACTAATCATACATGAACTAATCATAAATGAAGCCACCTGTAATGAGCCAGAGGCTATAGCAAATCTACTGACTGATAAATTCATCTCCAGTTTTATATTGCCTTCTCCCATAGACATCTCTTAAGAAATTCTCCCAGCCATTGCTTCCAACTATCACTAAGGACTAAGCCCTCAATGTAATCTCTAAGGACAAAAACATGACTGTGATGGGAACTGATAATATACCAGTATGCCTCAATACAAGTATGAAACATGACATAGTTGGTCCACTAGAAATATTGTTCAGATGTAGATTCCAAACGTGCTTCATACCAAATGAATGGAGGACTGCAAGTGTTATCCCTCTGCACAAGAGTAGGCTAGGAACAGACCTGGGAAACTATTGACACATAAGTCTGACTAGTCTCATATATAAGGCCAAAAAAGCATAACCGTGAACTTCATAAGTAATGTCACAGGAAACCTTCAGACATTGGTTCCAACCCAGTTTGGCTTCTTAAATGGTAGGTCATACCTACACAGTTTGGTGGACTTCTTCAAGAAGGTCACCAAACAGTGGATAAGGGTGAAACAGTGCCTACTGCCTACTTCATTCTGGCCAAAGCACTGGTCACAATAGCCTACTTGGATATTGTAGATGAACTTACAAAATTAGGTATAAATCCTTATTACACCCACTGGATAGCTAGCTGGCTTACATGTAGGATATAAGAAGTCAGGATAGGTGAGTCTACCTCTGCAAAAAGGCCAGTCACTAGCAAAATCACCCAGGGCTTGGTACTGAGGTGTCTCCTTTTTGGCATCTACTTCTCTGAGGTAAAGGCCAAGGTCAAAGGCCTCTAGCTGACCAAGTTCTCAGATGATTGCAAACTAGGAGTAGTCATAAAATCCCCCAAAGACACAAACAGCCTCTAAAAAGGCCTCACACAGACTAATAACTGGTGCCAGAATCACTCTCTAAAACTTAATACCAAAAAATGCATAATAGTATATTTCAGAATGATCACCATCCTGAGGAATTACTGCATTGATAACACACCCTAAGAGTTGACCCTGTGGTCAGTGACTTGAGAACAAATGTAGACAGTTACTTGGCCTTTGACCATCATGTGTTTACTGCGGTAAGTAAATTATTCTACATTGTGCAACTTATAAGCAAGGGTATGGCATCTAGGTCCAAGGATGTCAATGTTCCATTTTACTCTGTTGTCATTAGACCAATCACTGAGTGCAAGGCCCCCTTTGGTATGTACCTGACTAGCACATGCAACCCCTGGAGTATCCACAGTGGTGTCATAACCTGTCCAATACATTTGGGACACATGGCTAGGATTAAAAAGGTCCTTTAAGGTCATTAGCCTAGTAATCACCTTTGAACCCAAGAATTGTATGAGGGAGTTATTAAATTCCTAAAGTAAGGTGAAAGGACAGATATTAAGAAATGGGGGCTATTTTATATTAAATAATATAGATTCCAAGATGTTTATGGAAATTCTACAAACAGATTTAGTAAAGTGATATGTAACATGTTATATGAAGTTATATGTGGTATAGTAGAAAAGGAAGTAAGAGAGATGTTAATTTTGTTAAAAGAGGTGATAGTATAGAAAGAGAGAAAATGATAGCATGTTGCTTGTGTGTGCTGTTGCAAAATCATTCACTAGTATAGCTCATGACAGAGCATGGATAAGACATTATAGAATAAGTAGGAAACTAATATATGGATTATGATTGGCTCTCTGGTCATAACCAGATTAATTTTATGCTTGAGAATTGGATGCCATCAAATTTAGCACAAGAGCAAAGCTCAAGAGGTGAATCGTGTCATCTATGTTGAGAGCGCATAATAAAGCGTTATGATTAGTGACCCAGTCATAATTCTTTGTAGTGTATGCAGCTTTATCTAGTCCGTGTATTATGAATTACAGGGAAAAAAGTGTTGAACTTCAGAGTGTTTTACTGGCCTTTGAAAAAATGGTAAAGCAGTTAGCACTGTCAGACAGGCAGGAGGCAGAAACAAAGTGCTCCTCCTAAAAGCTAACAGCTTTAAAATCTGTTAGACACTTAATTTTGCCACACTTTCTGTTTATATATGTGGCAGAATGAAGTTCTAGCAACTTTTAAAAAGTGTTTACCATCTGCTACAGTTCTTTGCCATCCACCACTGTCCACTGTTAGCCCCTAGTATGAGACCTGATCTTAGCAGAGCTTAGGTATGCTTAACAAGGTTTTGTTAAGCAACCCTAAGTACTGTTAAGATTGGGTCTCATGCTAGCGATATGCTTAACAAGTTTATCTGTTTCACATATTTGGAGTGCAGTCATGGTGCTCTATGTACTACAAGAGGTTTACAGTGCAATGAGTAGGGTTTTATTTACAATATGAATAAAAGCAGTAGTAGGAAACTGCCAAGGAGATTTAAGAAAAGCATAATGGGAAGTAAAGAAAGTGGTAGTTTTGCCTCTATGTACATCTTGCTCAGATTAATTAACAGTCACAACAAAATAAAATTTGGATGAGGGAGGTGATAGTAAAGACAGATGAAGTATTAAAATAAGTAGGTCTAAGACTGGATAATGAAAAACAACAAAAGATTTGGGGATACAGTAAAAACAGATGGCTATATATATATATATATATATATATATATATATATATATATATATATATATATATATATATATACACACACACACACACACACACACACACACACACACACACACACACACACACACACACACACAGATAGATACATATACAAATCTCTATGTATGTACTTTAATATTTTTTTCTTGCCTCCAGTGCCCTCTTAATCAAGCGACTGATTCATTCCCCACACATAAAGGTGAGTGCTGACCAACAAGTACATCATTTAGAGAGCCATTAGGTTTTTTTCCCTTTTTTTTTTGCAGTCCTAACTCCATTGCACATACCCAGTAACATATCTAAGGTTCATTGTGCAATAGGCATGTAAGAGTGAAGCCCTCAGAACAGCCCCGCTCCTCTTCCAGTCTGCACTCCCATGGAGTCTGTAGTCTCCAGTAGGGATTCAACCTTGGGTTCAAAAGTCCCAGACATGCACTCCCACACCCTTCTCCTGAATGGGGATGAATCAGCAAAACTGCATCACTCCTGTCTTCCCACATGTCAGGTTCAGCAGCACCTGAGCTACTAAATGAACTCAGTTTACTTGAATTGTAGTCAAGACATAAAAATAATTAAATAACATAAATACACATGTGCAACTCTGATAATATTAGAATTAGCTCAGAAGTATTAAAAAAAACATTACTTGAAAAAATCACATTGGGTATGCTCTGCATGCAACACAAATTTAATTAGAAAATAACTGTTTTGTGCACTTTCATTCTATGCCACAGAAATTCTTCAGAGCAGTATACTACAACACTCCTCCTAACTTAAAAAAACTTGTTTCCTTGTCATATGACAAGACTTGCCAATCAACTACTACAAAGTTAGTATATCAGCGATGCACTTAGTGCATAAACCATTCAAATATAATGTTTGTAATAATCTTTGTAATTGTTGTTTTGGTTATACAATATATTAAATGTATCTCAAAAATACTAGTTTTCCTACATAATTCTAATTATAAACTAAACATACATGCACAGTAAAATCCGTTAAAATTAATTGAACACCAGAAGTCCATCTTCCAAAATCCACTAAAACTGAGAAAACTTATTCCAAACTCGTAAACAAGGACATTTTATCATTATTCCAATTAAGTTTTATAGGAGCTGATTTTTGAAATACATGCTATGCATAAACTTTTGTGTAGTCCATGGTAATTAGAAACACTGAGCCTTAGTTGCCACTATAGTTCTCTTGCTTCAAGATGCTCCTTCCATGATCCATCTCAAGGGTTTTGTTTTTCTATCTTGTCTAGTACAAAAAATAAAAAATAGTGGGAGGGCATTTTTTATATGTTTAAAAAGAGAGTTTTTCCACATGATACATAATCATGCAGAGTACAGTTTAGAAAATTAGAATTGCATGCATTTTTAATAAAAAATTGGGACAACAGTTCTTTGTACTGCACAAGTTTTATTTCTGCAAATGCAATACAGAAACAAATCATAATAGTAATTTTCTACATGGCAATTAAATATATCTTGCTTACACAGAGAAAATGAAGTGGATGTAGAGGAATACACTTTAAATATATTGTTTTATTATACACTTATGTAATATTTTTCTTAAAATCATATCAGGGTTAAATATGTTAATGGTGATTTGCAATAACATCATGCAAAAGGAAATATATGTTTTGTGCCAGTCAGTGAAAATCATTTATTAGAGGGACAAGACATACTTTTGCTAACTAAAAGAGGACCAAAGGTATACTAAGGTTACTAAGTCCTCTCTTATTCAGTCTCATACCTAACTTCTTAATTTTTCTAGCATGTCGAAGGGCCAGATGCTGGTGTCCTCTCCTGCCCAGTTGGTGAATCTGGGAATATTGAGGCAATGTTACAATTGCCTCATGTACACAGACAACCCTCTCCTCCTCCCACAAAACACAAATACTTGCGAGAGATGAAGCTATTTAGCCAAACTGGAGGCTGAGCTCTCTCAACTCAGGACTGGCAAGACCAGACAGGAGGAGAAGGCAACTACACACACCACAAAACCAGCCTCACATAATGCTACCACACCACCCAATCAAACACATAAACACACAAAGACATACTCGGAGGCTCTGAGTAAAAATTTACCTAAACAGCAGAGGCCTCCAAAGCAGACACCCAAACAACTGCTACCTCAAGACACCCCACAAGCAACACATAAACCACAAAATCAGTGTGCAAAGCAGTCACAGCCCTTAAGGCCAAATACAACACCAAACATAATTGTCATAGGTGACTCCATAGTCAGACACACTGACGTCCCACTCACCAGGCTGAACAAGGAGAGGGTCACAGTAAGCTGCCTATCGGGCGCTAGAATCCGCCACATAACACAAGCACTCGGGTCACTCCACGGCAAGTACAAATATGACACAGTCATTGCCCATGCTGGTGTGAAGCGACCAGAGGCATACCTCCCTGGACTACATGAAAAGAGACATAGAGGAGCTCTCTGATTATGTAGCCCAGGCAGGTATGACCCTGACCCTGAGCAGTATCCTTCCTTCACCAAGAATGATGCCACAATATAGAGACAAGATGATCAGCTTTAACAATTGGCTTAATGTCTGGTGTCATTCAAAGGGGATCCAGTGTCTGTCTGCCTGGGATGACATGCTTGACAAGCCACGCTGCTTTGCAAGGGACGCCTTGCACCTGTCACCCTGGGATTCCGGATATTGGCTAAGGCTCTTGCCACCCCATAGTGCCTTTTTTAGGCAAGGCTCAAATTCTAAACCTACCACCCTAGAAAACAAAAATGGGAAGAAACTGAGGGTAATGCTGCTCAATGCCAGAAGTCTAAATCTCAAAATGCACGCACTCGAGGCCCTTCTCAGTATGGAGAACACCGATGTCTGTGCTGTAACTGAAACCTGGTTCAAGGCTTCTGAGAGCACCCCGGCACTATTAGGTTTTACCTCATATCATGCGTTCCAGCCCCGAAACCCAGACCACACCACAAAAGGAGGGGGTGTATCCATATTCATAAAGGATACCCACACCTCCAGGTTGGTGGCAACGCACGGCTTGAAACCATCCAGGTGCAACTAACCATAGGCAAAACTGCTCTACAAATTGTAGCATGCTACAGGCCACCCTCTCAAACTCAGGAACCCCACACAGCCTTCCTGAAGACACTGGAGGGTATAAATGTATCTCCAAACACCATCATATTGGGTGACTTCAACGACCCAAATATAGACTGGGAACATTACTCAAGCCCTAACTTTCTAGCCCAATGGTTCCTGGAGTTCATAAATTCAAATGCCATGGAACAGCTAGTCACTGTTCCCATGAGAGGAGAAAATATACTAGATCTCATTATCACAAACATGGGAACAAAATGCTCCACACCGGAAGTATATCCCTCATTGGTGAGATCTGATCATAAACTAATCTCACTGGAAATCCACATCCCGCCCCCACCCCAAACAAAAAAGACCACAGTGAAGAACTTCTCTAAAGCAAACTTCACACTACTCAAGACTGGTGTGGTATCCTTCAAGGCCCCTGAGCCAGTGGAAACCACAACCCAAACTGCAGAAGCCCTTACAAATGCCTTCTATGAACACCTCCAGGACTGCATGGATCAGGCAATCCCAAATAAAACCAAGACTCTTTCCACAAAGGGCAAACATCCAGTCTGGTGGACCCCAGCCATTAACAAACTTTACAATAAGAGGAGAAAGCTATTACATGATAGAACAAAATCCATAAAAGGGAAGTCACCCCTGATCATTATTAGTAAAAAATACGAGCACTCATAAAATCAACTAAGGCCAATTTTGAGAGAAAAACTGCCATGGATTCAAAGGACAATCATAAGGCCTTTTCAGCTATCTTAGGAACCTGGGTAGAAACTCCAAGATATGCTCAGAATTAGTCCAAAATGATACAAAAATCACTGAACCCAGAGACATTGCCAACATACTGGCAGACAGGTTCAGAGCAAACTTCACCCCTCTCCCCTAAAGGAGAGATAACTATCCCAGCGGAGTGTAGCCTCCCAGACATCTCAAATGCGCAGGTGAAAGCTGCTCTCTCTAAAGCTAAAAACACAGCATCAATGGGACCGGATGGTGTCCCTGGCTGTGTGCTACATGAGCTAAATGAGCAATTAAACCCGCACATAAGGCAGCTGTTTAATCTCAGCCTTACCATAGGATACGTGCCCAAGGAGTGGCATACGGCAACTGTGGTCCCACTCCACAAAGGCGGTGCCTCTACGGACCCTAATAATTACTGCCCCATAAGCTTAACAAGTCTAGTCTGCAAAGCTATGGAGAGGATCATAATGGAGCTCATAAACAAAGATATAGGGGACTTGCAGACATTGGACCCGACCCAGTTTGGCTTCGTCAAGGGCAGATCATGCCTTTTGAACTTGGTCGAGTTCTTCGAAACAGTCACCAAGGCCATTGATGAGGGAAAGGCAGTCCATACAGCCTACCTTGACCTTGCAAAGGCTTTCGACACAATACCCCACTCGGGTATTGTAGAAAAACTTACCAGCTTAAATGTAAACCCATATGTCACAAGATGGGTTGCAAACTGGCTTAAGGACAGAACTCACAGGGTTAGAGTCACAGGGTTAGAGTTGCTGGCGCTATGTCAGACTCCAAGCCGGTCACAAGTGGTGTCCCACAGGGCTCAGTCCTTGGCCCCCTATTGTTCGGCATCTACTTCTCAGAAGTACAGGCCAACATGGGAGGACTTTGGCTGACAAAGTTTGCAGATGACTGCAAACTGGACGCCATAGTGGAAAGTGCATCGGACACGGATATCCTTCAGAAGGGACTCACGGAAACAGATAGCTGGTGCCAGAGTCATGGCCTGAAGTTAAACACCAAAAAATGTATAGTCATACCCTTCGGGAAAAACAAGGTAACTCCAAGCTACTATATAGGCGGCAATCCACTAAGCACAGAAGAGGTTATCAGAGACCTGGGGACCCAGGTTGACAGTGGCCTTTCTTTTGACACTCATGTTGCTAAAGTGGTTAGAAAGACCTTCTACATTGCCCATCTGATCATGAAGGGATTCACATCCAGATCTAGTGAGGTCATTGTTCCCCTGTACTCTTCACTTATCAGACCAATGATCGAGTACAATGCCCCATTCGGGATGTATCTCACCTGACATCTGCAGCAATTGGAGAGACCCCAAAAGTTCCTCACCAAAAGGATAAAGGGACTCCAAAATCTGTCATATGCTGCCAGATTGAAGAAACTCCAGCTCTATTCAGTCGCATACCGTCTGCTCAGAGGTGACATGTGCCTGACATACAAGGCCATGTCCAACCCGGAATTAATGGACATGCTCCACCTCAAAAAATCCAAATCCACCAAAACCACTAGAGCAAGCGACTTAAACCTTAGCACAGATATAAATAGGACGTGCTGGAGGGATAGATTTATCACTCAGAAACTCCCTATGCTGTGGAATAAAATCCCGGTCCATGTGAGGCAGAGCACCTCGCTGGCTCTGTTCAAGAGAAATCTTGACCTGTGGATGGGAGATCGTAGGTTTACCCAGGAATCATCTCTGTGTCACTGCTGGACAGAGGCACAACAAACTAATGGGCACAGTATTTTTTCATATAAGGGGTGGCGTAAGTCACAAAACTTTGGGCTAGGCTTATAAATGCCTTAGGGCAGATAGCCTAGTATAAACCTATGAACCTATGAACCTATATTTTTTATAAAATGATACACTTATAATATTAAGAAACTGATGTTCAGACTACCCTGTCAACATTTTTCTAAGGGAGTTTTGCCCTTGAAACGGTGTCTAAGATATGAGCTGCCAACCTAAATATTTTTTTCCTCTTCAGAATGAATTCTATTTCTGTGAGTTCATAGCTAAATATTAGGATAATTGCCCTGAGGGGTCATTTTAAGCCTAGGTAATAACCCAAGATCAGAATCAAATGCTGCACCTTGTGTCTATGAGGCAAAGACGTTAACCATTATGCCAAACCCACATATCTCTCTCTCTCTGTATCTATCTATCTATCTATCTATCTATCTATCTATCTATCTATCTATCTATCTATCTACCTACCTACATAAAATGTTAATGTAGATGATCTAGGAAGTCAGGTAAAAGTTAATGAGAGGCCTCTATAAATAGGCTTTTTAAGGCCCAGTACCCAGCTGTTCCTCATATTTGGAACCTTTGACACTTAAGATTGTCCCAGGGTCCTCTTTCAGTCTGATGGGTGTTACTGTTAGGGAAAGAAGCTGATTCCTTTTAAAGAAGAGGTCACCACTTGGATGCATTCCTGTCTGAGTGGACGTGCAAGAGGAAGATTTCTTCAGGAGGAACTGCAAGGAAAAGGGAATTCTGGTTATCCTTGCCTGTGAAGAAGTATAAAGAGAATACTATTAAGAACCTATCTCTGTCTTGTGTCCATTTTTTAGCCAACGGGCTTACCAGAATCCTGTACAAAGGGGATACTGCATCTGTCTGTAAAGAAACAGTGTGTGTCTTAATTTGTGTAAAGCCTGCAGAGTATGACAGAGTTTACCTGAGACTGCAACTGACCGAGTGCCACAGGCTATGTAAACTGCATTGTTTTTTTATTAAATGTTCTTGTAAATAAATATGAACTTTGGATTTGAAATCTGGATTCAGTGATTGATTTAATTATTGCAAGTAAAACTATTTGTTCCATTGGTGTAGAATGTTGTTGTTGTCTTTTGGCTTTTCCCGGTTAGGGTCGCCACAGCAGAACTCCGGTCCGCAAATGATTGGCAGTAGATTTTCGTGAATGGCGAGGTGCCAGCTCGATGTTCAACCTTCAATGAAGGCATGCCCATTTACACATGTCTTTCGAACGCCCACCCAACTGTGGGGAGGACATGCAGACTCCACACAGAAGGCACTCCCCACACTCCAGCCGAGAATCGAATGGGAGAACCTCGGCAGCAAGAGCAAGAACAACATTGGTAAAAATGTAGTTTATTTTTGTCATGGTAATTGTAATACCAAAAATCTCATATATTTTGCCCTCTGTACATCTTGTCCCAGTTTTTATGTAGGACAAAAAGGGAGACATTTGAAGGATTGAATATATGAGCATTTATATGTAATTAAGAGGAAGGATGATAATAATGCCTTGTATAGGCATGTAAGGGACAGTACTGGATGTAGAACTTTTAAGTTTGCTATATTGAGGTTGTGAACATATCTCAAAGAGGGGGCTGTACCAAGTATATTTTGGGGGAGAAAGAAGTTAGGTGGCAGATTTTGTTAAATGCCACATCACCACCAGGCATTAATGACTATATTTCTATTAAACCCATTTTGCAAGCTAAGGTGTGAATTTTATTTTAGTTCCAGTCTTAGTTTTAATTACAGTTGGTAGGTTACAATAACACCAACATATGTTCTTATTTATTGGATTATAATCTGTTTTTATGGATAGGTCAAATTATATAGGGACAAGTGATTATTATATATTGTGATTTAATGCAGGTCTACTTGTATTTTGATAGTACTAATGGAACTTTTATTTGTGGGAGGAGACAATGAACAGGGATTGGTGGAATAATTATTTGTAATGATTAGTGGTTTTATTTAAACGTGTGGAGTTTTTTTAAGTATGGTTCTGATGAAGTCTAAGTTGTATTAGATGAAAGCATTAACCGTTTTTAATAATAAACCTGTTTTTTTCTATAGTAACTTTTCAGTTTATTTTGTTATATCACCCAGCCAGTGGGTTCTTGAACTCGTTTGTAGCAGCTGTGTTATTATGTTTGCAGAGTGATGTACCAAGAGGAAAAGATAAAGTAGTAAGTTTGTTTATTGAAGGGAAGGAAGAGAGAAGAGAAGTAGAAGGTTATAGGGGAGTGTTTACGGGGGATAATTACATTGGCAAGTCCATTTTTCATGAAGGTATTTTTTTGTAGTGGTTTTGAATTGATTGGGATGTTCAAGGGATCCTATATCTACTGGTAGGCTATTCCAGGCCTTGAAAGGGTTAAAGCTATAGACTAGGTGACCCATTTTGGTCCTTGGTTTGTAGATTTTTAGTAGGCCTTGTTCAGAACTGCAGAGTAATCTAGTGGATAGGTAATGAGAGATTAGAGATAAGATAGTTGGACAGAAAGAGTGTTTGTAGAGAATGAAATTAATAATTTGAAACTGATTATACCGAAGCAGGTTAGGTAATTCTAGCCAATTTAGTTCTTTTAGTGAGAGACAGTGATGGGACTTGTAAAAATTTTGGGCAGCAAATCTGGCAATCCTGTTATAAATTGTTTCTAACTTGTTTAGTAGTCCATTGTTGAGGCTGGTGAGAATTTGGGAACTATAAAATAAAGTTTGTAAGAGGTAGGCATTTGAAAGGGTTAGTTTTGCTGTTTTGGTAAGATATTTTTTGTTTCTATAGAGGAGACCTAGCTTGAGATGTGTTTTTCGGATACAATTATTGACATGTAAATCAAAGGTTAGTCTATCACCAATAGAATCAATTTAATTCAAATACTGCTATAAGTACAGTATTGCAGTAAAGAAAAAAATCTAGCAGACAGAAAAAAAAGCTAAGATTTGACTCTGAATAAAATGATTAGATTACGCTATCATGGGATCTTATTGTTATGGGACAAGACCAACTTATTAAAATGTATATTCATTTCAGTTTATTAATGATGCTATAATATGATTGTTAAAAAGCAAATATAATTTGTATGCAGGGCTTGGAAAAATACAGCTTCATAAGCCCACAGTATTGCTGTTTTTTTTAACTGCATTCTTTTAGTATGTAATAAGAGAGAATAGTACATGTTGCATGAAGTGAGGCATGTAGTTATACAAAAAGGAATTTGTTAGCCTGACTCCTCCAGGCTAAGAGTGTGTTGTTGCTAGAGCAAGTCTGAAACATCCAAGGTCAGAAACAAGACCCTTTGGAAGCAGGTGAATCATGTACAGGAAGGTGTTCACGTGAAGTCTAAGGCGAAAATCACAAGGGATGAGGACATTTGCAAAGTTTTCTGTAGGACACAGTCATTATAACGTCATGAAATTGCATGAGCAGTTTGATAAGAAAATGTATAAAATTACAGTTTTTGTATGTAAAGTGAGAATGCTTCATCAAGAATTATGAAAACTGACTCTCAGCACTATAAGAATAAAATTTCTGTTTGCACATCCTGAAGTGTTGTTCCTGACTAAAGGCATATAAGGTAAATTCTTAATGTTATTTATTTATGACTTTAACAATTTGGTGCCATTCTTTGGATCTGAACTTTGGTATTGCTGCAGGGCAGTTCTGGAGTAGGGCCCATCACAGATTTTCTGTGAATTCCACACTGCTTTGCATGGAATAGTCAGAAACTCAGATGTGCAGCTTATTCAGGGTGTGAAAACATACTAGCCTTGGCAGGGAAATTGTTTTGTAAGGGAAAAGGGTTGGTTTGTGTTTTTTTTTTCCTTTCTCTCTTTTAGACAATTTTAGCAAAATGTAGAATAAGTGAATGACTGTGATTTTAGAATAAGTGCATAACTGTGTTTGTAGTATAAGTGCATGACTGTGTTTTTGTTTGACTGAGTGGTTGTAAGATATACAAGTAATAGTGGGAGGACCCCACAGTAAATGAGTATAGTAAATGTATGTGCACATACAGTAAAGGACAAATTAACACAAGGAGGCACCTTGTGTCAAGGGTGGTGCCCTCAGGGTTGAAAGGTAAGAAGTATGAGAGAGTTTTTTTATTCTGTCAACGTATGAATGTATGAGAGAAAGAAAAGAAAAAGTTAAAAGCTAAAAATAAAGTTAAAACAAGTTCATGAGCCCACCGCATGATTGGGGCATAGACTGTAAAGTTAAAACAAGTTCATGAGCCCATCACATGATTGGGACGTAGACTGTAAAGTTAAAACAAGTTCATGAGCCCACCGCATGATTGGGGCATAGACTGTAAAGTTAAAACAAGTTCATGAGCCCATCACATGATTGGGACGTAGACTGTAAAGTTAAAACAAGTTCATGAGCCCACTGCATGATTGGGACGTAGACTATACAACAAGTTCATGAGCCCATAGCATGATTTGTACATAGACTATATACTGTTAAAACAAATTCATGAGCCTGTCGCATGATAGGACGTAGAGGTATGCTTTGTTAAAATAAATTCATGAGCCCAAAAGCACATTGGGACTTAACAGTGTGATTGTGTGAAAGTACCCTCAGAGGGTCTGAAAGAGTGGTCAGTTCTGGACACAGTACCTATCCGCCCCGTTATCCCGACCGCAATGCTGGAGCTGTAACTTTTGAGCTCACGCAGGGACAAAAGCAAGGGGGTGCTGTGGGAAAAGGCTGATCGAAACCTCTCCTCTGTTGCTGCATGGTGACAGACTTCCTACCCTTCCCTCCCTGTATGGTGTGTAGATTACTACAGTTATTTTCTGTCTTCGGAATTGCCAGAATCCAGGAGTTGTAAGATAAGCCTAATATTTTTATTATTACTGATTTATAAAATAAGAAAAATGGGAGCAAAGATAAGCAAACAAGATCAAATCCCTGAAAAGGGAACACCTGCATATTTTATGTATTTTAACAATGGGAAGAAAGTTGTAAATATTTGCATGACTGGTTTCAACTTACTAAGAATTAAGCTGGTGGGGTATTTCCATTAAATGGAACTTATGATAAGACTAAATTGCTGACACTGAAAGGTATTCTGGAAGAAAAGAAAAGCAAAGTAAGTGGGGAACAAATGACAGCATTTTATTCTTGGTACAGTGAAGCACTTAAAAGGGAAAAGGACTCAGCATTAAGAGGGTTGCAGGATGTTAATAAGAAATTGTTGCAACAAGTAAAAGAGGTTAAAAAGGCAGTACAGACCAGTAAAAAGGGATCCCTTTATCCTGTCGTAGCAGGTTTGGAACAAAATGAGGATGGCCAAAAAGCAGAAACTTCTGAAGAGGATGATAATCCTCCAGTAGCTACTGCACCCCCACCCCCATATGCACCAGTACGGGTACCTCCTGTACAAGACTCCGTTGTTTCTCAGACTTCTACCTTTCGGTCTACTGTCCATTGGACACCCAGTTCACGTGATACTGGTACATCTCAGACTGAGTCCCCTGTTCAATCTTCATCTTTTGAATAGGCGTCTGCAGTCAAAGGGGGGTTCTTCTTCCTATCCTTCTCAGATAGCTTCTACTTCCCCAACAGGGGCATTAGTATTTGACACTCCTGTATCTCACCATACAAGCTCACATGACAGGGTACAACAAGAGATTATAACCTCTGGAGGGGATCTATTGGCACCTCTTAGGGAAATTTTGGGGGCTAACAATAAGGAACTTGTTTATCGTCCTTGGATCCCTGCTGATTTGCATACTATGTCTAAAAATTTTCCAAATATTAGAGAAGATCCATTAAAATTCAAAGAAGAATTACAAACTATAATAGAATGTTACAATCCTACTTTGACAGATTTAAATCAACTGCTGAAGGTAGTTATTTCAGATGAAATAAGAAAGCAGTTACTGGAAAATGCTGAAATAACAGATTTCATTCTCATAGGAAATGCATTAATAGATAAAGGAACAGCATTGTTAAACAACATTACAGATGTGTGTCAAGTTAGGACTGACTGGTCTAAAATACAGGCATGTAAACAAAATAAAGGGGAAGCCCCTGCAGACTATCTGAGTCGCCTTAAAACAGTATTTGCTAGACATTCAGGAATACCAGACTCAGAAGAGCAAGCTAAGCCAGCTATAGCAGCAGCCTTTGTGCAGGGTCTGCAAGCCCCTGTGCAAAATCAAATAAAGCAGGTGTTCATAGACTGGCAAGGGAAGGACTTGGAGTCTTTATTAAGTTCTCCAAATCACTGGACAGAGTATTAGGAAAAATGAAGGAAGGATACTTAGGATAAGCTGTTAACTTTACAAATCAGGCAGCTGGAAAACCCAAGGGGTCGAGGTAGAAGCAGGGGAAGGGGTAGAGGAATTGCTAGAGGATTTAGCAAAAGTGCTGGTCGAGGGGAACAAGGTGCAACTGGTTGGCAACAACGAGCTGGCAGTGCCCCTCCAGCTTCATCTAATACATCTTGCTTTAATTGTGGAGAGGCAGGACATTAGAGAGGGGAGTGCCCAGATAGGCAAATGCAAAGAGTCCAAGACACTTGGACTGAGTGGCAACCAAATTATAATAATGCAGTTTTTTCTCCACCACCTCCTCAGATTGGAAGGAGTCAAGAAGCTCCATACTGACTAGGTCAAAAAATAATACAGAAGTGAATCTTAACCCTCTACTGCCAACAGATCAAAATGGGCCATTCATTAAGATGAAAATAAATTCAAAGAAAACCCCATTTCTGGTGGACACTGGAGCTACTAGATCAGTGCTGAAAATTACTTCGGATAATCAAATACCAGTATCAGAAAAGAAAGTAAAGGCAGTTGGAGTAACAAATGCTACAGTTACTTATCCTTTTTCAGAACCTATCCCCATTTCTTTAGGTCCGATTGAAGAAAAGCATTATTTTCTTCTGACTACTACTGCACCAATAAACCTACTAGGAAGAGATTTCTTATGTAAGCTGTGTTGTGTTATTTATTGTATCCCAGAAGGGGTGTATCTAAATGTTCCAACATAATCAGAGGGGGAAGTATTGGCAGTTTTAGCAGAAGCTGAAGAACAGCCTGCTGGAAGCATACCGACAGAGGAGAGTTACTACAGCAGGTACCTGCCAACTTTTGGGCTAAGCATGCAAATGAAGTAGGCATACTGAAATCAGCAGAACCAGTAAAAATAAAATGAAATTGATCAAAACCACTCCCCAGAGTTCCACAATATCCACTAAAGCCGGAAGCAGAGCAGGGAATCAAACCTGTAATTCAGTCTCTAATACATCAAGGAATAATAATACTAGCTAAAATCCCTTGTAATACTCCTATTTTCCAGTCAAAAAGCCAGGAAAGGATACTTATAGATTTGTCCAAGACTTAAGGGCTGTAAATAATGCAGTGCTACCTACTTTTCCCGTTGTTCCAAATCCAGCAACAATACTGAGTTGCATACTACCTACAGCCAGTTACTTTTCTGTGATAGATTTATGTTCAGCATTCTTTTCTATAAATATTCACCCTGACAGTCAGTTTCTGTTTGCTTTCACTTATCAGAGACAGCAATATACATGGACACGTTTGCCACAAGGATATACTGAATCTCCTTCATTATTTTCTCAAATTCTAAAAAAATATTTGGTGAATGTGACATTTTCGGGTGGGTCTGTGTTAGTACAATATGTAGATGATTTACTAATAGCATCAAACTTCTTTCAGCAATGTCAGCAGGATACCTTGCATCTTCTGACTATCCTTGCAGAAAAGGGACACAAAGTGTTTAGAGAAAAACTACAATTGTGGTCATCTCAGGTACGTTATCTTGGTCATTTAATATCTCAGGGTAGCAGGCAAGTGTTACCATCTCGTACTGATGCAATATCTAAGGCCCCACATCTGACTACTCAGAGAGAGCTTAAGTCTTTCCTAGGTATGACAGTATATTGTAGACAGTGGATCCCTAACTATGCAGAAATTGCCAAACCTTTGACAAATCTTTTAAAGCAGGATGCACCAGAGCCTCTCTTTTGTAATAGTGAAGAGGAAATTAATTTCAGAACTTGAAATAAGCTTTAGCTACTGCCCCAGCTTTAGGGTTACCAGACTATTATAAGACTTTTATTTTATTTTGTCATGAAAGAAATGGATTCACACAAGGAGTACTTGCCCAGAAACATGGGGACAGCTATCGCCCATTGGCTTATTGCAGCACAGCACTTGATTCTGTTGCAAAAGGTTTTCCACCTTGTTTAAGGTCAGTTGCCACTGCTGCCATTCTAGTTAATCTTGCACAATCGTTGTTGTTTGGGAATGAACTCACAGTAGCTGTCCTTCATGCTGTATCATCTTTTTGCTTAAATTGAAAATTCAACCACTCTCAACTGCACTTCTGACTAGATATGAACTTACACTTCTTTCTGATCCATCTATTTCTCTGATCAGTTGTCCTATTCTAAATCCTGCATCTCTGTTGCCTGCTGCTGAGGATGGTGAAGAGCACGATTGTGTGTGTGTAACTATTTGCTTTCTCCTAGGGAGGAATTAAAGGACACTCCTATACCCAATGCTGACATGCGTCTGTTTGTGGATGACTCCTGTGGAAGAGATCAAACAGGAAAGTTGATCTTGGGAATAGCAGTCTGCACCGAGGAAACAATATTGTTGCAACAAATAGCTGAGCTAGTGGCTTTGCAAAAAGCCTGTGAGTTAGCCAAAGACAAGGTGGCCAATATTTTTACAGACAGCCGTTATGTTTTCAGGGTGGTACATGACTTTGGGCAACTGTCAAAGGAAAAAACTTCAAAGACCAATGCATGTTAGGTTCAAGCAAGGCACCCTTTATTACTTGCAGCAAGGAGACAAAGCATGTAGGCACAAGGTTTGTCTGAATTACTGGTGATTAGTATGTTATTCTTATACGGTTCTCTTCAAGTCACACAGGAAATGTTACTTTTCTATTGCTGACGTAGTTAGACTCAGCTTTCTGTATGTTCTACAGAAAATGTTACTAGACTTATTGCTGACTAGGTTAGATTATTTGCTAGCTTGCAAAACATTTTGAGAAAAACAACCTGGCCTTGGGCTTATTTTAGCCCATTTCAACTTTTGAAGTCTTCAATTGTGCAGTTCTAATACATGTGTTACATTTTGTCTAGATTCAAGGTACATTTCTAGCTTTGGTGCAATGCTGACTATGGTTTATACTTTCAAGCGTCTATTGTTTTCTTTATCAATGCTTCTAGCAGCTGCATACTTTCTCATAACATAAGCAGAAATGAATATCACTTTGTTAAGTGTCATGACATTAGCAGAAATGAAATGTTTCGTGTTAAGTTTCTAATAGCTGTGCAGATTCATGCAGTGTGAACAGAAAAAATGTATTAATCCTTTTAAACCTCGTATGCTTAGTGCATTACATATTACTATTACATATTTTTCTAACAGCAACTTTGGAGAGAGAGAGGGTTTTTAACCTCTTCAGGAAGTCAAATTAAAAATTCAGGGTACATAAAATCATTGTTAGATGCACTTTTGTTACCTAAAAAGCTGTCTGCAATCAAATGTTGTGCACATCAAAAGGAGTTAAACCTTGTTACAAAAGGTAACAACTTAGCAGACCAAGCTGCTAAACAAGCGGTAGTAAACTGTTGTAAACATCTTTGTATGTTGACAGCAACAAACTACAACAGTAATGATGTGTTTTATTTTGTAAAATTGTCAGCCTTTCAAGGTGAAGCATCACAGGGAGAAGTTGTGAGGTAGCTCAAGGATGGATGTAGAAAATCCTCTGATGGTATATGGCGACATCCGGATGGCCGACTGCTGGTGCCTGCCTCTTTGCTACCTTACCTAGTAAGGGCATATCATTTACCGGCCCATACAGGTAAGACAGCTTTATTTAATCAAATTACCCAAAGTTGGTATGCCCCTCATGTCTCCTCTTTGATACTTCAGTATGTACAAAATTGTAGTATTTGTTTTGAATATAACATAAGCAAACATGCCAACAGCAAATCTGCATATTTACACTCCACCTAGGGACCTTTTGTTAATATACAGCTGGATTTCAGTAGATGCCTAAAGAATATGTTACAATTTATTTTGGTGGTAGTACCAGCGCAGTATAACTGGGTGGAAGGTGGAAGCATCAAAAGCGCATGCGCCAAAGCTGATGCAGTCACAGTTATTAAAAAATTGTTATCTGATTATATAGGATTCGGTATACCCAGCATTGTTAACAATGACCAGAAGTCATTTTAATAATAATCTGTTTAGAGTTATGTAAAGCATGCAATACTAGGTTGAGTCTTTACTGTCCCAACCATCCCCAGTCATGCTGGATTAGCTGGATTAGTGGAAGGGAGTAGAAACAGGACCCTTAAAAATAGGAAATTTACACGAGATTTGTGCTGAAACCCACTTAAAAAAAGTGGCCCCAAAGCCCTTCCCATAGCATTGTTGCTTGAGTATAGGGCCTCACTGTGAATGCCACCAGGAAATTGAGTCCATATGAGATATTATGGGGCTTGGCCTTCAAGCTACCCCTCCAGTGGGAAATGCGATTTAACTTTGTCAGATGATACCATGATTTACTTATTATGGAGACTATAAAAATTTGCAGCAATATCATGAACAGTGGAAGCAGCGTTACCAAAGCCTCCTGACCAGCTCTGCCGTAGCTTTAACTGGGTGACTGGGTATATGTGAAAACTTCAGAAGAGCTTTGCCTGAGCCCGAGCTGGAAGGGGCGCACCAGGTCTCTCCCACCCACACTTACAACTGCGGTTTACTGTGCAGGACACCAGCATGGATCCATTCATCTCATTGCAAGAGACCTGTCATGTGGGGACCCCAGACGAATCATTTACACAGCCAACAGAGGAGATCGAGGTGTGACAGATAAATCATCTGCCCAGTGAGAAGGTCAACTTCAGTAACTTGATCCATGATAAATCCAGTGACAACGAATTTTTTGCTTTGTTTCTGCTACCGTTTGCTTATGAACTGGTCAAGAGAAAGCAGTTTCTTGCTGAGTCCCAGCCCGACAATATGCCAAAAATCTAAACAAACAAACTGCTGGATATGTTGCATATACCTCATCCCATTCAAGGCAGGGATTCCCATGATTCCCATCCCTGCATCCTGGAATTAATGTTTGAAAAGGACCTTAATGACATCAGCTTAACCTGGCATAATGTAACTGATTTTTCAAAGGTTGAAGTATCATATACAACTTGCGGCTACAACATAGGAACCGTTGCCGGTAGGACTGTACCTGTAGGGAAAAGCAAATCGCCAATGACACCAAGGCGTAGTAGTTGGGCTCTTTTGCACTTAAAAGCTATGACTGGGGGCATGGCCATGATAGTGGCATTCACTACATCTGTGTGTCGTGCCTACCCTGATTTGCCACTACAGACTGGTCTGGATGTTGCTTTGTAGGCTATATTAATCCTGCTATTCAACATTTTGAACCACCAGCAGGTAGACTGAGAAATAAGCAAGCAATCCACTGGACTGAGCAAATTTTCAATTTTAGTCCTGGGTATGGAGAGCAAGGACAATACTTGAAATCACCACACTTGCCCAAAATTCTACAGGAGGTGGCCAATGGAAGCCACATCATATCAGGATGCTTGGCAGAAATGACTGAAATCACAGAACTGTGGTGTTACAAGGTAAATGGACTTCGCCTGTGCTTGCTGCAAAGGGGGAGTCATGTGCCCTCATGAGGAGCGTTGCTGTTCATATATTAGTGACTATCAAGATGAATAGGAAAACCTGGCAAATTCATGGAACAAAGACTGAGTTGGACAGCACATCAAAGTTGGACACTTTTTGGATGGCTGGGCAGTATTTTTATTAAACCTGAGAACTAGCATAATCCAGGGTTTTGTCATTGTAGCTTTATTATATTTGTAATCATTTTAGCATTTTTCTGACTACAAGGCTACGTTGCAGATGTTTAACCTCACCTGCACATGAAATGCCACTGCATGCACAAATCAATGACAGTTCTATTTTAACAAAAATGATGATGACTACTACTATGGCTGAGGCATATTTTTATCAAGTTAAGAAAAATAAAAATATAATTATATAGTATGACACTGAAGTAGTGTCAGAGGAGAAAACTGTTATGGGACAAGACCAGCTTATTAAAATGTACATTCATTTCAGTTTATTAATGATACTATAATATAGGTTGTTAAAAAGCAAATATAATTTGTATGCAGGGCTGGGAAAATACAGCTTCACTTAAGCCCCACAGTATTTGCTGTTTTTAACTGCATTCTTTTAGTATGTATCACGAAGAGAGAATCATCACGTGTTGCATGAAGTGAGGCATGTAGTAATACAAAAAAGGAATTTGTTAGCCTGACTCCTCCAGGCTAAGAGTGCGTTGTTGCTAGAGCAGGTTTGCAGCAGCCAAGGTCAGAAACAAGACCCTTTGGAAGCAGGTGAATCATGTATAGGAAGGTGTTCACATGAAGTCTAAATTGAAAATCATGAGGAATGAGGACATTTGCAAAGTTTTCTATAGGACACAGTCATTATAATGTAATGAAATTGCATGAGCAGTTTGATAAGAAAATGTATAAAAATACAGTTTTTGTATGTAAAGTGGGAATGCTTCATCAATAATTATGAAGACTAACTCCCAGCGCTGTAAGAATAAAATTTCTGTTTGCACATCCTGAAGTGTTGTACCTGACTAAAGGCATATAAGGTAACTTCTTAATGTTATTTATTTATGACTTTAACAGTATGAAAAGATGTCTGTTATAATACTGAAGGAAACTGGTGTAGAAACTGACAATGAATGTGAGTTTTACCAAAAGACTCCAGGAGTTAAAGGGATAAAAGAAGTCAGTGTAGAGACTGAAGAGAAGAGTTTCTAGTTAAGAATAGACTAAATGAAACAGAAACAGAAACTGAGTAATCAAGAGATGGGTTCATACTGAAGGAAAAGAAAATGAGGAACTTGAAATGTGTAATAAGCTTTTTCTTCCTTTATCAAAGCAGAGAGCTACAGGGAAACAGAAGCAGGATTTGAAGAGAAAAGCATTAACAAACACCTCACAGGAATACCAATAGAAACAGCAAGTAGCTTTGATGGAAGAACAATGTATTTAACGCTTACCCTTTATAGGGAATCAAATAGTTAAAGGGGAAAAAGCCTGTACCTATATTTCAAGAAAAAGCCACACCCCCAACTTCACTTCAGAGTACTGAAAGAATACTGAGGAAAATATTGTCTTGGATGTCCTCAAGATAAGATTTGTAAATTTCAAGAAAACTCAGTGAGAAGACAATACACTAATTAGAGCTAGAGAGAGCATAGAGACAGTAGAGGAGAAACTAAAAGAATAGAAGAGGCCCTCTACATATGCTTGCTTTGAGCTAAGAAATTATCTGCTATCTAGGGTAATCAATGATTGGGCTAGATACTGAGCTATTTATTAGTTTCAAAACTTTCTAGAAGACTTGTAAAAAAAATTAGCACACACCTACATTTTGGGTGGTCATTTAGGAATGGACAAGACAAAAGCTAAAGTTTTGGACCAGATTTTAATTAGTGTCTTTTTATGATAAACACAGAAAACTTTTGTGCAGTCTGTCCAGAATGTTAAAGGGCAGCACTTAATCCTAGATCCTCTAATACCCTTGCCCATTCTAGAGGCACCTTTTGAGTGTATAGCAATGGAGACTATGGGCCATGTGTAAATTTGTATAATGTCACCATTCTAGTTTCTAGTAGTTATTGATTATGCAACATTTCTGAGGCAGCACTACTCTGAAGAGTCAATCTAAAGTCCAGACTCAAAGAGCTGTAATACTTTTCTAAGGCAGAACTTTCCCCAAAATTTTATTTACCAAGGCATCCTATTCATAGCAGTTTGGATTCAGATCAGGATGCAGCAATTGACCTGGGTTTATAGGAAACAGATAGTTGAAAAAGAAGCTGGGAAATGAGGACAGAGTCCAACTGGGCATTCTTTAGACTTGGAGAAACATTTAATAAGGTCCAAAGAAAGTTGATAAGTGGCAGTGCTGTGGTGGTCTGAAGTCTCAGAACATTGGTAGAAATTAGTGCAGACCCAATGACCTTCAAGCATCAGTCTCACAGAAGGGTTCCCAGTGAGTGGAAGTGCATCAGGTTCAGCTCTGAGTCCACTGCTATACCACTGATGGACAACATTAGCAGACACAGGTCAAAGGAGACAGATCAACAAAGGTTGTCTTGTATGCAGATTGGTGTGGCATTGCCAAGTAGACTCTAAGCAAGAAACTGAATGCAAACCGAAAGCCACATGGAATGAAACTGAATATAGATAAGACGGTTGTAATGCCAGCAAATGGGGGAAATTGGAAGAAGCTTGGAATTGAGACAGAAGGGAGAGTAGTGAAACAGGTTAACAGTGTCAACTATCTGGGGGTGGTGGTTGAGGAGAAGGGAATTCTGAAAGGAGAGGTGAAAGCTAGAATCACAGGGCCTGCAGCCAACTGGCACAGTGTGTCAGGTATAGTATATAACAGAAGAATGCCAAAGAAGCTGAAAAGTAAAGTGTACAAACAGTGGTGCAACCAGTACTATTGTTTGGTACAGAAACCTGGGCCGTAAAGGCAGAGCAGTTGAGGAGTCTAGAGATGATGGAGTTGAAGTGCCTGAGATGGGTGATAGGATGCACATTGTGGGAGAGGTGAAGAAATGAGGGCATAAGAGCAGAAGCCAAAGTAGGTACAATTGCAGAAAAGGTCAAAGAGAACAGATTATGGTAGTTCTGGCACATATGCAGAAAAGCAGAAGGCACTCTTATGAAGAAGATTTGGGATAGACAGGAAGATGGAAAGAGGAAATGAGGGTGTTCAGCAAAGAGGTGGATGGATTGTGTGAGAGAAGACCTGCAACAGTCAGGCTTGAGTGTCGAAGAAGGCAGGAGAGTGGCACTGAACTGAGAGAGATGACAACAGTTGATGTGACACCCTGACTCCATGTAGAAAATGGGAAAGAGAGGTTGATGATGATTGATGATGATGAAGGCTCTCCATTCCCCCCCCCCCCCCCCCCCCCCCAAAAAAAAAAAAAAAAAACAAAAAAAAAAAAAAAAAAAAAAAAAAAAAAAAAAAAAAAAAAAAACCATCACTTCCCCCATTCCTTTCCACCTTTGAACAGGTATGTGAATTGGGTATACGTGAGAATTTGAGGCACCCTAACAGACACATAAAATACAACATTACTAAAGCAGAATTGAGTTTGCTTTCTTTACTCAAAGAAACACCAGTTAGGATCATGCATCCAGATAAAGGGGGTGGCATGGTAATTATGAATAATTTAGACTATATCAAATCTATGGAATCGATAGTATCTTCAGGGACATACATAGAAGTGAGTAGACATGAACTCAATACCACATATTCCAGAATTAGGTCTCTCATCAGCGATCTTTTCATTGATGCTAGAATTGATGTTCAATTGTTCCATTACTTATCAATGCCAGCCCCAAGAATACCAGCTTTATTCGGCATTCCTAAGATCCACAAATCTATTAGTAATCCACCCATGCACCCACTAGTTGATGCTAGAAATAGAATCACATATGCATGTGCGAAGGTGGCTGATTCCATCATGAAGAAATTTGTAATGACACAAAAGCAGATTTGTAAGGATTCGTGGTCTTTTTTGAGTAATCTCAATAATATACAATACCACCCAGATAAGAACTTTTAAACAATTGATGTCAAAGATCTGTATTCCTCTATACCACATAATGAAGGTATAGAATGGGTTTTAGCCATTGCAAAAACAAATGGCGCAGAACAGCAGGAACTGGACCTTTTGGGGGAACTTTTGGACATAGTCCTGTCCTACAATTTTGTTACCTTTAATGGACGGTACTACCTTCAAAAAGTTGGTGTTGCCATGGGTTCCCCCTGTGGAGCCAGTTTTGCTAATCTAGTGATGGCACAGTGGGAAAAGGAATTTGTATTTAATGAGAATAGGAACCTAATGGCTAACACTATCAAATTTTACACACGGTTTCTTGATGATGTCTTCATCCTGTTAGATGGAAACGCTGCCATAGCTTAGCAATTAGTAGATTATTTTAATACTACGACATCATTTTTACAGTTTACCTATTCCTTTTCTATGACAAATATAGCATATTTGGACGTAGATTTAGGTAAGAATGATAGTGAAAACTGCTACACTTCTAAAATATTTAGAAAGGTAACATACTCAAACACCTTACTCCATTTTTCGAGTTGTCATCCTTTTACACAGAAAAGGTCAGTCATAAAGGGCCAATTAGTTCGAGCAGCTAGAATGACTAGTACTTGGGAACACTTTTTGGATGAATGTGATTTGTTATCCAAAATGTTCATTAAAAGAGGTTACCCTGAGAAAATTATTCAGGAGTTGATTAAGGAAGTGAGCAGTAAAAGAGAATCAGGTTTCTATAAGTCTCTATTGAATCCATCTACTCGGGTACCCTCTGGGTCAACTTTAGATGTGTCTGTAAATGCCAACTCCCCATACAATTTGATTTTGACTTATAGTATAGACGCACCTAATATAGCTTCAGTTATTCTTAAGAATTGTCCCCTTCTTACTAATGACCTCGATTTGCGATCTCATTTTCATTTAGCTCCCAGAATAGTATACAGAAGGGGCATGAATCTAAAACAAATGTTGGAAGCCACAAACCAACCATACCCAATGACAAGAGGAATGTCCAAGTGTAATATGTGTAATTATTGTAAACACATGGACATAGGGGCTACTTTTACTATTATGGATAAGATATTTTCCATTAAATATAAAATCAATTGTCAAACTAAGTGTCTTGTATATCTGGCAAAGTGCACACAGTGTCCTGCATTTTATATTGGCAAGACAGAGAGACGGTTACGGGAACGTGTATATGAACATGTCTATGCTATTAGTAAAAACAAACCTGAGAACGCACTAGCCAGACATATTAATTGTTACCCAAACCATTCCTTTATATTCAAAGGCATTGATTTGGTACTAGATGATTACAGGGGAGGCCCTATACATTGATTATTGGAAAAACTTGAATTGATTTGGCAGCTACGTTTGGATTCTTACCATTTTCCAGGCTTAAATGATATGCTATCTTTAGCCTGTATTTTAAAATTGAAGAGTCTGGGTAGATAATAATAATTTCTAAAAATTTTTTTAATTTTTTAATTATTTTATATTGTAGATGACATGATGGTTTGTTACGCTGTTGTACACCTAGCTAAAAATACAAGTAGAGATTACATTAATGTATTTTATGTAGATTCATTATACTCTGCTTTGAGGGTTATATATATATATATATATATATATATATATATATATATATATATATATATATTTTTTTTTTTGCTGGTGTAAAAATACGAATATATACATGAGGGCGCTATAACTAATGAACTTGAATTTTTCAAATTGTGATCACATGACAGCTAGGTTATTTATTGCCCCACCTGGTTTAACAGCTTGTTGCATGTTAATGTGAGTCTGAAGCAGTTCTGTTGTTTACAGAACGAAAAGTGGATTTTTACTTGCTGCTTAAGTGGATTTTTACTTGCTGCTTTGGTTTGAATAAACGCGCTTTTTAATTGCCTTGGACTGAGTGGCTAAAATACTTTTGGAGTCTGTGGATTCAGCATTTTCGGGTTCCTGAGTTTGTGTTGCTTTTCGTAGAGCTTTATTTAATCAAATTACCCAAAGTTGGTATGCCCCTCATGTCTCCTCTTTGATACTTCAGTATGTACAAAATTGTAGTATTTGTTTGGAATATAACATAAGCAAACATGCCAACAGCAAATCTGCATATTTACCTCCACCCTGGGGACCTTTTGTTAATATACAGCTGGATTTCATCCAGATGCCTAAGACTAATAATTTACAATTTATTTTGGTGGTAGTGTGTATGTTCTCAGTATGGGTGGAAGGTGGAAGCTTATCCATGTCGCAAAGCTGATGCAGTCACAGTTATTAAAAAATTGTTATCTGATTATATATCGAGATTCGGTATACCCATCATTGTTAACAGTGACCAGGGAAGTCATTTTACTAATAATCTGTTTAGAGTTATGTAAAGCTTTTAATACTAAGTTGAGTCTTTACTGTCCCAACCATCCCCAGTCATCTGGATTAGCTGGATTAGTGGAAAGGGTAAACAGGACCCTTAAAAATAAAATTTTGAAGATTTGTGCTGAAACCCACTTAAAGTGGCCCAAAGCCCTTCCCTTAGCATTGTTGAGTATGAGGGCCTCACTGAATGCCACCAGGAAATTGAGTCCATATGAGATATTAATGAGGAGACCCATGGCCCTTCCAGCTACCCCTCCAGTGGGAAATGCCGATTTAACTTTGTCAGATGATACTATGATTTCTTATTGTAGGAGACTCCTCAAAAATTTGCAGCAATATCATCGAACAGTAAGAGCAGCGTTACCAAAGCCTCCTGACCAGCTCTGCCATCAACTACAACTGGGTGACTGGGTATATGTGAAAACTTTTCAGAGGAAAAAAACTGCCTGAGCCCGAGCTGGAAGGGGGCCTTTCCAGGTCCTACTCACCACTTTAACTGCAGTTCACTGTGCAGGACTACCAACATGGATCCATTCATCTCATTGCAAGAAGACCTGTCATGCGGGGACCCCAGATGAATCATTGCAGCCAACAGAGGGAGATCGAGGTGTGACAGATAAATCATCTGCCCAGTGAGAAGGTCAACTTCAGTAGCAGTCCATGATAAATCCAGTGACAACAGGTACTTTTGCTTTGTTTCTGCTGCTGTTCCCTTCTATAAACTGGTCAAGAGAAAGCAGTT
The DNA here is from genome assembly GCF_019279795.1 of Protopterus annectens. Taxonomy (NCBI): domain Eukaryota; kingdom Metazoa; phylum Chordata; order Ceratodontiformes; family Protopteridae; genus Protopterus; species Protopterus annectens. Next base: position 1,778,024,837 of record NC_056735.1, read on the forward strand.
TCTTGCTGGTCCTTCGGCAATATGCCAAAAATCTAAACAAAACAAACTGCTGGATATGTTCGCATATACCTCATCATTCCAAGGCAGGGATTCCCATGATTCCCATCCCTGCATCATAGGTGTCATTTGAAAAGGACCTTAATGACATCAGCTTAACCTGGCATAATGTAACTGATTTTTCAAAGGTTGTGTCTCTTCAACTTGCAACCACACAACATGGAGACACGTTATGCCAGAAATGGGACTGTACCTGTAGGGAAAAGCAAATGTAATGACACCAGGCATGAAAGTGTGTTAGACTCTTTGCACTTAAAAAGCTATGACTGGGGGCATGGCCATGATAAGTGGCCATTACTACATCTGTGGTAATCGTGCCTACCCCTGGTTGCCTACAGACTGGTCTGGATGTTGCTTTGTAGGCTATATTAATCCTGCTATTCAACATTTTGAACACCCACCAGCAGGTAGACTGAGAAATAAGCAAGCAATCCACTGGACTGAGCAAGTATTTTCAATTTTTAGTCCTGGGTATGGAGAGCAAAGGACAATACTTGAAATCACCACACTTGCCCAAATTCTACAGGAGGTGGCCAATAAAACTTCACATCACATCAGGATGGCAATTGAAAATGACTGAAATGCGAACTGTGGTGTTACAGAATCGAATGGACTTCATATAATGCTTGCTGCAAAAGGGGGAGTCATGTGCCCTCATAGGGAGCCATTGCTGTTCATATATTAGTGACTATCAAGATGAATAGGAAAACCTGGCAAACTTCATGGAACAAAGGGCCAAAGAGTTGGACAGCACATCCAAAAGTTGGATACTTTTTGGATGGCTGGGCAGTATTTTTGGTAACCTGAGAACTAGCATAATCCAAGGTTTTGTCATTGTACTTTTTATTATATTTGTAATCATTTTAGCATTTTCTATTCTAAAGGCTGTGATTACAAGATGTTTAACCTCACCTGCACATGAAATGCCACTGCATGCACAAATCAACGGCAGTTCTATTTTAACAAAAAATGATGATGACTACTATGACGCTGAGGCGTATTTTATCAAGTTAAGAAAAATAAAAATATAATTATATAGTATGACACTGATAATGTCAGAGGGAGAAAACTGTTATGGGACAAGATCAGCTTATTAAAATGTACATTCATTTCAGTTTATTAATGATACTATAATATGATTGTTAAAAAGCAAATATAATTTGTATGCAGGGCTGGGAAAAATACAGCTTCATAAGCCCACAGTATTTGCTGTTTTTTTAACTGCATTCTTTTAGTATGTAATACGAGAGAATCATACGTGTTGCATGAAGTGAGGCATGTAGTAATACAAAAAGGAATTTGTTAGCCTGACTCCTCCAGGCTAAGAGTGCATTGTTGCTAGAGCAGGTTTGCAGCAGCCAAGGTCAGAAACAAGACCCTTTGGAAGCAGGTGAATCATGTATAGGAAGGTGTTCACATGAAGTCTAAATTGAAAATCATGAGGAATGAGGACATTTGTAAAGTTTTCTATAGGACACAGTCATTGTAATGTAATGAAATTGCATGAGCAGTTTGATAAGAAAATGTATAAAAATACAGTTTTTGTATGTAAAGTGGGAATGCTTCATCAATAATTATGAAGACTAACTCCCAGCGCTGTAAGAATAAAATTTCTGTTTGCACATCCTGAAGTGTTGTACCTGACTAAAGGCATATAAGGTAACTTCTTAATGTTATTTATTTATGACTTTAACAGTATGAAAAGATGTCTGTTATAATACTGAAGGAAACTGGTGTAGAAACTGACAATGAATGTGAGTTTTACCAAAAGACTCCAGGAGTTAAAGGGATAAAAGAAGTCAGTGTAGAGACTGAAGAGAAGAGTTTCTAGTTAAGAATAGACTAAATGAAACAGAAACAGAAACTGAGTAATCAAGAGATGGGTTCATACTGAAGGAAAAGAAAATGAGGAACTTGAAATGTGTAATAAGCTTTTTCTTCCTTTATCAAAGCAGAGAGCTACAGGGAAACAGAAGCAGGATTTGAAGAGAAAAGCATTAACAAACACCTCACAGGAATACCAATAGAAACAGCAAGTAGCTTTGATGGAAGAACAATGTATTCAACACTTACCCTTTATAGGGAATCAAATAGTTAAAGGGGAAAAAGCCTGTACCTATATTTCAAGAAAAAGCCACGCCCCCAACTTCACTTCAGAGTACTGAAAGAATACTGAGGAAAATATTGTCTTGGATGTCCTCAAGATAAGATTTGTAAATTTCAAGAAAACTCAGTGAGAAGACAATACACTAATTAGAGCTAGAGAGAGCATAGAGACAGTAGAGGAGAAACTAAAAGAATAGAAGAGGCCCTCTACATATGCTTGCTTTGAGCTAAGAAATTATCTGCTATCTAGGGTAATCAATGATTGGGCTAGATACTGAGCTATTTATTAGTTTCAAAACTTTCTAGAAGACTTGTAAAAAATTAGCACACACCTACATTTTGGGTGGTCATTTAGGAATGGACAAGACAAAAGCTAAAGTTTTGGACCAGATTTTAATTAGTGTCTTTTTATGATAAACACAGAAAATTTTTGTGCAGTCTGTCCAGAATGTTAAAGGGCAGCACTTAATCCTAGATCCTCTAATACCCTTGCCCATTCTAGAGGCACCTTTTGAGTGTATAGCAATGGAGACTATGGGCCATGTGTAAATTTGTATAATGTCACCATTCTAGTTTCTAGTAGTTATTGATTATGCAACATTTCCTGAGGCAGCACTACTCTGAAGAGTCAATTCAAAGTCTGTGACCAAAGAGCTGTAATACTCTTTTCTAAGGCAGAACTTTCCCAAAAATTCTTATTTACCAAGGCATCCCATTCATAGCAGTTTGGATTCAGATCAGGATGCAGCACAATTGACCTGGGGTTTATAGGGAAACAGATAGTTGAAAAGAAGCTGGAAATGAGGACAGAGTTCAACTGGGCATTCCTAGACTTGGAGAAACATTTAATAAGGTCCAAAGAAAGTTGATATGGGCAGTGCTGTGGTGGTCTGAAGTCTCAGAAACATTGGTAGAATTAGTGCAGGACCCAATGACTCAAGTATCAGTCTCACAGAAGGGTTCCCAGTGGGAGTGGAAGTGCATCAGGGTTCAGCTCTGAGTCCACTGCTATTTATACCACTGATGGACAACATTAGCAGACAGGTCAAAGGAGACAGATCAACAAAGGTTCTGTATGCAGATTATGTGGCATTAAAGGCAGACTCTAAGCAAGAACTGAATGCAAACCGAAAGCCACATGGAATGAAACTGAATATAGATAAGACGGTTGTAATGCCAGCAAATGGGGGAAATTGGAAGAAGCTTGGAATTGAGACAGAAGGGAGAGTAGTGGAACAGGTTAACAGTGTCAAGTATCTGGGGGTGGTGGTTGAGGAGAAGGGAATTCTGAAAGGAGAGGTGAGAGCTAGAATCACAGGGCCTGCAGCCAACTGGCACAGTGTGTCAGGTATAGTATATAACAGAAGAATGCCAAAGAAGCTGAAAAGTAAAGTGTACAAACAGTGGTGCAACCAGTACTATTGTTTGGTACAGAAACCTGGGCAGTAAAGGCAGAGCAGTTGAGGAGTCTAGAGATGATGGAGTTGAAGTGCCTGAGATGGGTGATAGGATGCACATTGTGGGAGAGGTGAAGAAATGAGGGCATAAGAGCAGAAGCCAACGTAGGTCCAATTGCAGAAAAGGTCAAAGAGAACAGATTATGGTAGTTTTGGCACATATGCAGAAAAGCAGAAGGCACTCTTATGAAGAAAATTTGGGACAGACAGGAAGATGGAAAGAGGAAATGAGGGTGTTCAGCAAAGAGGTGGATGGATTGTGTGAGAGAAGACCTGCAACAGTCAGGCTTGAGTGTCGAAGAAGGCAGGAGAGTGGCACTGAACTGAGAGAGATGACAACAGTTGATGTGACACCCTGACTCCATGTAGAAAATGGGAAAGAGAGGTTGATGATGATTGATGATGATGAAGGCTCTCCATTCTTGATGAGAGTGATGCATGAACAGTGTCAGCGTTTTAAAATGAAAAAGCTAAGGATATCTATGTACCATCATCAAACAAATGGACTAGCTGGGTTTACTATTATTTCGCTGAATTAAACAATGGCGAATTGCTACTAATTTGAAACAAAAATGTGAAATTTATAATGCTGAACACAAATAAAGTTGAACTCCAAAGTGGTGAATGTTTGAATTTGACATAATTCGAACATTTGCCACACTTCCAGGAATAGTATTTCTGTGACTTGCACTGTAAAAAACATGTTTGCAGGGGGGCAAGCCCCCCACTCTCCCCGCTACTTAAATATACAAACTCTGGGATCACACCATAGTGAGGGAAAGGGTACATTTCCCGATCCCCACTATAGTGCCATCTGCATCACAATGTCGAACCTTACAACAGTGAATGCTGTATTGCATTCGCTGTTGTATGGTTCGACATTGTGGCATTAATTTTTTCGTTTTGTGAAATGACACTTTCGCACAAATGTAAATCGCATGAAGTGCAATCAACAAAATGATGTACAGCCGACTAGTTGAATGTTTTAAGACAACTCATTGCTTCCTACAAGAGTATAGTTATCAGAAAATTAGTGTTGCTGTGTGCCCTGTAAGAGTATACTCATCTTTACAGAAGAATTTCCTGTACTCCTGAAATGAGTTTACTTGCCACTGTTTTCAAAGCATATTTTCTGAAGTCCTGGTAAAGGTACATATATAAAACTAAGGTGGCAAGGTGGTATCTACAAGCTGACATGATTTGCTAAGCATGCAAGTAAAATGGTCAGCATGGGATATGCAGAAATGCCCTTAAGGCGTGTTTGCAAAAGTTATGAAAAATGTGACTTATTTCCACATTTACATTAATAATGCAAAAATAGAGTGTTAAACTGTCTTTTGGGGGGCAATGTATTCATGCAGTGAGTGTTAGAAAAAAATGACATTAAAACATGGTAATAATTGGAAGGCATTCTAAGATATAAAGGTTCTTTTGGTAAAGCATTTATGACTATTTCCTATATTTTCATAACTACAATAATTTGATAAAAGCTGTCTGACTACAGGTGAACAACTAGTGCCATCCTATAGAAAATATTAAGGCACACAATACTACCACTGATATTTGATATCTAACACAAATGGTTTTGGATATTAATATTGTTTTGCGATACTGTGAAAGTAGTATACGTATAATTTGCATAGATTACACAATATCACCAAATATGCGATCCCTTTTTGTCATGCTTCATTGGAAAGCTCTTGAAGCGGTGAACAATTCTGTGACTGATATCGTATCCTATATGCATTTAGAGATATAATCCATTGTTTGAATATAACAGCAGTATTTTTTGGCAAACAAAATACATTTGTTTTCAAAATCTTCAATATAAAGTCAGTATTTCATAGGTTCAAAGGTTCATAGGTAGGTACTAAGCTATCGGCCCAAGGGCCTATGCAAGCCTAGCCAACAAGGTTCCCTGGCTTACGCCACCCAAGAAATTTATTTTCCTGTGTCACTGATGAGCAGAGACACAGAAGTGATCCCTGGGGTGTATTTCCTATTTCCCATCCACTCATCAAGATTTTTCTTGAAGAGTGCTAATGAAAAACTTTGCTTGACATAGATGGGTAGCCTGTTCCAGAGTATGGGAAGTCTCTGGGATAGGAATCTATCCCTCCAGCATGTCCTGTTTATTGTGGTGACAAGGTTTAGGTCCCTAGAGCGTGTAGCTCGGAGGGATTGGGATTTCTTTAGGTATAGCATGTCCAACAGCTCTGGGTTTGACATAGCTTTATATGTTAGGCAGAGATCACCGCTGAGTAGGTGATATGCTACGGAGTAAAGCTGGAGTTTTTTGAGGCAGTCAGTGTAGGGCATTTGTTTGAGTCCAGTAATCCTCTTTGTGAGGTACTTCTGTGGCCTTTCCAGCTGCTGCAGATGTCTTGTGAGGTACATTCCAAAAGGGGAGTTGTACTCTATAATGGGTCTAATGAGTGATGAGTAGAGGGTATCGATGACCTCTTTTTTCCTGGATGAGAACCCTTTTATGATGAGGTGTGCCACATAGAAGGACTTCCTGACTACTGTGGTGATGTGACTATCAAAGGAGAGACTACTGTCCACCTGGGTCCCAAGGTCTCTTATCATGCATTCGGTGTTAAGTAGATTGCTGCCTATGTGATAGATCATGGGTACAAAGTTTTTACCAAAGGGGATGACACTGCACTTTTTGGCATTGAGCTTGAGGCCATGGCTCTGACACCAGGCATCTGTCTCAGAGATGCCCTTCTGTAGGATGTTCACATCATTTGGGGACTTGACTATGGCTCCTAGTTTGCAGTCATCTGCGAACTTCGTTAGCCAGAGGCCTTCTGTGTTAGCCTGTACTTCAGAGAAGTAGATACCAAACAGGAGCAGTCCCAGGACGGAACCCTGTGGTACTCCACTTGTCACTGGTTTGAGGTCAGATTTGGAGTCTGCAACTTTTACAGTGTGGGTTCTGTCAGTGAGCCAGTTGGCAACCCATCTTGTGACGTAGGGATTTATGCCTTGTTTATTGAGTTTAGCTATAATTCCAGAATGGGGATGGTGTCGAAAGCCTTGGCGAGGTCAAGATCGGCTGTGTGAACCACTTTACTCTCATCTACGGCTTTGGTGACTGCCTCAAAGAAGTCGATCAGGTTCAGGAGGCATGATCTGCCTTTCACAAACCCGAACAGGGTGAGATCCAGAGTTTGGAGGTTACCAATGCCTTTGTTCATTTCGGAGACAGACCTTTGATACTAACATCACATATAGCCCATTGTTTTCCAAAGAGCTAACATATTTTACATTTTTGTAACTTACATCATTTTCAGATATTACTAATCTAATGAAATGTGTTTTCATTAGAGGATTTTAGAGAAAGTCTCTCAGTAAGCAAATAGCTTCCTGGTTAGAAGACCTCAGGAAGCAAAGGTGTTAAATAGTCTTCTGCTGGTCAGGATTAAATGAAATAAAGTCTATATTATGAATGGCTAAAGAGTTAGATGGGAAAAAAAGGATCAACTGCTATCATATCTTCTCTTTGATGTAAGAGGAGTATCCCAAGTCTCAAATGGAATCAAAGCATTTGAATTGCTATATGGCAGGCATCCCTGAGGCTTGCTAGATTTACCAAAACATATAGGACAGAAAACACCCCCTTTAAAAATGGGATATGGCATTTTAGAGAATAGCTGACCAGCACATCACCACCTTGATTGGAGAACGAATGTTCTCCAGCAGGGTGTAAATGTACAGGTGATGCACAATGAAAAAGAATTCTCCCACTTCATGGCCACATATTAAGGTGCCATGAAGCTTGGACAGAAAACTGATCATTTTTTATGCTCAATAAATGTGGCTTTGCTGTTTAGTCAACATAAAATAAATAAAAAAAGTAAATAAAAGAAGAAACGTCTGTGTGTGTGTGTGTGTGTGTGTGTGTGTGTGTGTGTGTGTGTGTGTGTGTGTGTGTGTGTGTGTAAGAGAGTGTGAAACACAGAGAGTGGGATAGGAAATTCTATTGTGTATCAACAGCCAATTTTTTTTTAAAGTATGAGACTCTAATGCTTGCCATTATGGACTGACCTTATTCCTTCAATACTTGTCATGGGAGGAGATTGTAACAAAGGGGCTGTGGCTGCTGCTTTTGTGTGTGTGTGTGTGTGTGTGTGTGTGTGTGTGTGTGTGTGTGTGTGTGTGTGTGTGTGTGTGTTTGTATAGAGACTAAATACTTATATAATGTATATTTTGGATGTAAAATACTTCTTCCCACAGCAATTACATATGCCATGGCAAGTTTGAAACATTAGGCGGAAGAACAATTTTATATCAAAAATATATTTAAAAAAGTATTTAGTAATAAAAAAGTTGCAAAACAATGTAATTAATAGCCCATTCTCTAAGCACAGGAATGCCCTCAGGGTGGGCATTATCAGAGAATTATACAATGACTGTTCATTACTATTCACAAATTGATTGGACAGTCCAACAAGTGTGCCCATTTGAAGCTGAGCATATACCAACAGAAAAAATTCAGCCATTAAAATACCATTGAGCAGTCAGACTTTCTATTGGTAAATGCTGAGGGACTGAGCAAAATACAAGAAAAATCAGATACGTTCTGCAAAACTAAACAATCAATAACGTACCTGATTTTCCTTGTATTTCTGCACTGACCTTTGGAAAATTTCCACAGTTAAAAAAAAAATACAAAAACCGGCAATGGAGATTCTCTCTTCTCTGTTGCTTCTTCTGCAATGTTCTGATGTACTGTGGGGGCGTGGGAATGTAAGTCCTTTATACAATCCGCTGTACATTAGTAAACAATGAAAAATGCGGAGGAACAGTTTAGTGCCATTAAACAAAGACATTATTTAAGAAAGGTAAACAATTTCTTTCTTAAATAATGTCATTGTATAATATAGCAATAACCCACAACCGTGGGTAAATCCCACATTACCCACACCCAGACGTGGGTTATTGCCATTATACTATGACATTATTTAAGAAAATAAATAATTACTTTTCTTAAATAATGGCATTGTATAATGCCTCTTTGCTGCCCTTCCACAGCTGTCTGGTATCCACGGCAGTTCTGATGTACTGCGCATGCCTATGCAGTACATCAGAGCTGTGGCCAAAAGCAACGGAGAAAGCAAGAGCTATGTTGCTTTTTACTGTTTCGCTATGTTAAATGGGTTTAACATAGCGAGACAGCTTACAAAAAAAAACGGAGATGTCCGTTGCTTATTTTAAAGCTGTCTCGCTATGTTAAACCCATTTAACATAGCGAGACAGGTTTAAAAAAAAGCAACGGAGAAAGCAAGATCTCCGTTGCTTTTTTCACACTGTGTCGCTATGTTAAAGGAGTTTAACATAGTGAGACAGCTTTAAAAAAAGCAACGGAGATCTCCGTTGTTTTTTTTAAACCTGTGTCGCTATGTTAAACTCTTTTAACATAGCGAGACAGTGTTTTAAAAGAGACTTATACTAATGGAAAAAGTCCAGGCGACTGGACCTTTTTCCATTAGTATAAGTCGATTTACAACGTGCATGCTGGCCAATCAGCGTGCATGTTTTGGAATATTAATGGGGGGTCATGGTATAATTAGCAATAATACACTCCTGTGTGTAGGTATATCAGGATGTTCCCACATCTGGCTTTATTTGATCACTCAGGCTTCACCCTCATGATCAAACCACACCAACTATGAATAAATTCTGATATGCCCACACCCAGCCATGGTTTATTGCTTAATTAACACCCTTTCAGGGATAGCAAGGCTTTCCTCCTGTGGTCTCATAACAGACCTGGGCATGCATTAATTTCCTGCTTGCTTACAGACTTGCAGTACAGATTAACAGTTTTAATGTCTTTAATAAGAGAACATGTGGAAAGGGCACAGCAGACACACTGGAGAACATGTAACAAATATGGTCATCTGAGAGTTCAGACTACTCAATGTGAAAAAACAAATAAGTGAAGTGAATTGTAAGGTAAGCCAACTGTTAAAAAGAAAACCAGAAGAGTTGCATCACATAAACGTGCAAAAAACATGTAGGAAATCTTCTTTAAGTATGTTTTCAGGGGAAGTTAAGTTTCCCACAGCATGCCCTGTAGTCAGAATATGACAAACACTATCTTGGTCTCAGAAACATTTCATGAATAAGGACATATTCCCAGACCTACCTGGTTAAAACAGTTTAATTCAATGCAACATAGTAAATGTGTATGGTTAAAAAGTACTCTTAAATCCATAGAAAATACCAAAATCTCAATGTCAAGCAATTAGGGATAAAGCACAAACAATGCTTAAACTTGGGGTTATAGAAAAAAAAAATCACAGCTGCACTGTGTGCTTCTATTTGATTTTTTTTTTCCAGTTTGTGGTTGTATATATTTGCAGTATTTAGTATGTTATAGAAAACAAAAAAAAATCGAGTGGAACAGTTCAGTTGTACTTATCTTCAAACCTGACGAGTCTATAAGGTTTTGCATTGACTTCAGGGTGCTGAATAAAATATTAGCATTTGATTCATATACCATGTTCTGAGTGGACAAATTGAGAAACTGGGCAGGTCTAAGAATCTGCCCACTTCAAACATGAAGAAAGGATACTGGCAAAAACACTTGCCCCATCTGCTAAGGAGAAAACGTTTTCCACACCATAATGCCTGTTTCATTATCGAGCACTGCCTTTTTGTCCACTGAGCACCTGAAACATTCCAGAGGCTGATGGGCAAAATCCTTAGACCCCCCCCCCACACTAGATATGCAACAGCCTATCTGCATGTCATTGTAATTTTTTCTGAAGATTATGAAAGTCATCTACCAAAATTTCAAACCATTTTAAATGCTTTGCATCAGTCTAGACTGAGAGATAACCTGAGTAAGTACAAGTTAGGTGTGGCTAAATCTTTCTATCACAAGTTGAAAAATATGAAACATTGTAAAAAATGGTCCGCACCAACCATTAAAAACAAGTTACATTTTTTGGGGGGCATGGCTAGGTATTTCACCACTGTAGTTTGGGCTTGAATGACCTGACTAAAGGTAAGGCTCCAATGATGGTGAAATGAACAAATGAAATGGAAAAAAAATCTTTAAACAACTAATGAATATGCTTTGCATTGAGCCCATACATACTGCCTCTGACTTCACAGAACAGTTCTTTGTACACAGAGGTACAGTACCTCTAAAGTTGACATAGGTGCAGGGTTGATGGGGAATAACACCCCATTGACTATATTAGCAAAAAACTGAGAAATGCCAAGAAGCCCTAAACAGATATTGAAAGAAAGTGTTAAGCTGTTGTGGGCCCTTAACAATTTTAAATGCTACCTATTGGTCAGGATCTTCTTGCTTGTAACAGACCCTGCATCACTTCAATGTCTGTCTTGACAAAAGGATGCTAACTTGAAGTTATCATGGTGGGCCCTGATCCTACAGCCCTTTCAATTTAAGGCATACAGCCCATCTGCTTAGACTCAGACGAATGGTTCTACACTGACAGGTTCATACAGCATAATGGTGTCTGGGCTCCTTAAATGTGTTGGTGCAGAAACAGACAGGCAGGTAAAATTTAGTGAGAGACAGCTACAAACAGACCTATTTATGGCCGAGTGCCAGCACTGCGCAGATATCATCACTAGGAAGTCGACTTACAGATGCTGTAGATGCAGCCACCACTCTGGTTGAATGTGCTTTTGGTTTAGACTGCAAAATCAAGCCAAGCCTTTTTTCATATATACAAATGAGATACAGTTTGAAAGCCATCTGAACAATGTAACTTTGAAAACTGACTTCCCCATTTTCTGTTTTGAGAAAGCGACAAACAATTGGTCCAGTTTCCTGAATGGTCTTGCCTTCTGGAGGTAGAATCGCAATTGATGATGTATGTCCAGCATATGCAACATGTATTCACCTTTAGTAGAAAACTTTGGAAAGAAAATTGGTAAATTAATAGATTGGTTCAAGGTAGATTCAGATGCCGAGTTAGTAGGAAAGAAGCATTGGTTCTTAATGAAACTCTGTGCTTGTGAAGGACCAGATAGGCTGGTTTACAAGAAAGGACTTGTAATTCAGAAATCCTTCTGACTGAAGTTACTGCTATTAGAAAGACAGTTTTCCATTGAGAAATTTGATGTCTACTGATGTTGTGGGTTCAAAAGGGTGATTAAGTTAATGCCTGTAACATAATGGCAATGTCCCAGGAAAGCACTGGGTCTTTTATAGGTGGCCTAAAAAGAAAAGTCACCTTTAATTAGGCTTTTGATATTTTTAAGATGATGGAGGAATTTTCCTAGTCTACATGGAAACTGGAAATGGCTGCTAACTGTATCTTGATCATAGAATAGCTGTAACTGGCCTGAAATATCTCTGAAAGAAGGTGTAGAATAGTCAGAACTAGAGCTAAGAATGGGTCTAGATCTTCAGAAAATGCCCAGATAGAAAACTTCATCCACTTGCCATGATAAACCTTGGTATTAGAGTTGTTTTTGGGAAGCTGTGAGAATGCATACTACTGAAGGGGGAAAGCCTGTCTCTAGCTAATGATAAAACTGGAGGAACCATGCAGTTAGTTTCATGGATTTCTGAACCAGAGGAGGCAATCCGGATGGGTGGATGAACTAGTAGAGGCCATAGGAAAGGAAATCATGTTTGTCTAGGCCAATGGAAGGGGAAGGAAGGCACAGAGGAGATCCTACAGCCATTGATGGACAAGAGCATCCCTCTGTAACTGTCTCTGTGAAGGAACTAGGGCAAAACAACTGCTGCATTTGTTGTTTTGTTGGAGGGAAAAAGATCACAGCAATGTTGCCCCCCAGTGACTGAATATCTCTGCAGCCATTGTTGAGTTTAGGAACCACTTATGAGACATCTGGATACATCTGCTCAGTTTGTTCACCAGGACATTGGAATTTTCTGGGATGTGTATTGCTATGAGAAAATGCATATTGCCATACCCTCATGGCTTCTCAATGTTTAGATGCCAGACTATCAACATATTGTCTGTCTGAATAGTTATTAAACCTCTGGGGAGAGCATCCTGGAAGGCCTGAAATGCTAGGAGAGGACTGCTGTTATCTCCAGAATATTGATGTGAAGTTTTGCCTCTGTCTGTGACCATGAGTCTTGTATAGTGTTTCCCTCTAAGTGCCCCTCACCCCAGGAGGGAAGTGTCCATCATTACTACTGCTGCAGAGGAGTTCCCTCATGAAGGGAAGCCCCTCTGTCAGTGATGCAGATGTTATCCACCAAGATACATGGTTTCTGCAAGTTGGAGTGATTCATATCTTTGAATGAAGATGATTGTGAGCCTAAGACCATTGCACCCTTAAGGTCCACAGAAGAGCTCTCATGTGATATCTCGCCAAAGGAACCAATAGAATGGTCGATGCCATTAAACCTGAAGTATTAGCCTGGCTGGGGGAGAATGATGTCTCATGAGAGTTAAAGGTATTAGTTGGATCGAAAGCACCCTGTGAGGAGTAAGGCTGATTATTTGACAAACTGTATCCAGGTGGCATCAGATTAATTCTATAATTTGTGTTGGAGTTAATTGACTTTTTTCCATGTTGATAGTAATGCCCAAATCCTGAAGCAAGTACAGGAAGAGGTCTCAGTGTTGACACAGTGTTAGATTCAATGTAGCTGTTAGAAGCAAATCATCCAAATATGTGAATACCTGGAAGACAGTACCAAGAGAACTCTAAGGTGAATCTGAGCTCTAAGGAACCTCCTCATCACTCTGTCAATGTTCTGCTCTGAAAGACTCCTGTAGGACTGGGTGGAAAAAGCCAAAGATGAAGGCCTTGAGGGTCTCCTGTCCTATAAAATGGGCAAATGTAGCCTGGGGCTTAGCGGTTCCAGTGAGAACTGGGGCAGATCAATGGGTGAATGGATCAGAGTAGCTGATGGATCTGAGCACCAAGGAATCTTAAGATCAGGATCTGGAGTAGGAGCTGGATCAAGTGTCCTTTTCCTCAAATTTTCTGGCTTGTCTGCTTCTCCTTCTTTCTCTTTAATTTTTTCTTTCATCTTAACTTCTCTGTCTTTTTACTTTCTTCTCCTTGCTGGCTGGCAAAGTTAAAACAGACTGAGCTGGCTCAGCAGGAAGAATCCCTTTTCCTATCAGCTTTTCCTTCCTTTGCTGTAGTGCTCTAGTGCTGAAGGAAGCACAAGCTTGACATGGGGGTTCCAAGTGGTCTATCCCCCACCAGTAAACACACTTTGAATGAGGATCCTATGAGGGAAGTTTGTGTCCACACTCAGTACATTTTTTAAAACCCTGTGTCTCTGGCATGTTGGATATTAAAATAATATTGAACTATAAGTCTAATAATGCAACAGCACACCACAAAAACAATACAGCTATATACTATAGACAAAGGTAACATGCACTGTAATTTAACTACTAAATCTGATAACCATCCTACAGCCTATGGATATAAAGAATCAGCACTGCAGAACATAAAAGTACCAGAACCACAACCCTATACCATTGAAACTGGCAACACACACTAATTTAAGTACTAATCTCCTAACTAGGCTAAGGAAATGCCAGAAGTCTAAACCTCAAAATGCATGCACTCGAGGCACTCCTCAGTATGGAGAAAATCAATATATGTGTAGTAACAGAAACCTGGTTTAAGGCTCCAGAGAGCACCCCAGCACTACCAGGCTACAACTCATACTGTACATTTCAGCCACAAAACCCGGACTGCAATACAAAAGGCGGGGGAGTATCCATATTCATTATGTTATGTGGCGGATCCTTGCACCTGACAGGCAGCTAACAGTAACCTTCTCCTTGTTCAGCCTAGTGAGTGGGATGTCAGTGTACCTGACTATAGAGTCAACTATTACTAGTGTGTTGGGTATGTTATTTTGCCTTAAGGGCTGTGATCGTGTGACACACTGGATTTGTGATGTATGGGTTTCATGGTTTGTGTTGGGGGGGTGGAAGTTGCTTGGATGTCTGCTTTGGAGGTCTCTGTTGCTTCTGCAGATTTTTATTTAGAGCCTCCGAGTATGTTTTCATGTATTTATGTGTGTTTTTTGCCAGTGCTGGTTTCATAGGTCTATGTGAGACTGGTGGTGTGATGCAAGTAATTCCATTCTCCTCTTGACTGTCTGGTCCAGTCTTGGGTTGAGAGAGCTTAGCCTCCAGTTTGGCTGTATAATTGCATCTCTCGCATGTATTAGTGTTTGGTGGAAGGAGATGAGGGTTGTCTGTGTATATGAGGCAATTGTAGCATTGCCTCAAAATACCCAGATTCACCAGTTGGACCGGAGAGTACACCTGAAACTGCCCTTTGGACATGCCTGGATAGGTACAGTGAACTATTTTACTGATTGGCTGGTAAGGTCGAATAGAGAGTCTTGTCCTTCTCTACAGTATAGGGGAGTCTAGTGCTAAGGTTTATTAGTGCTTGCTATGTGTTTTGAGCAAGTACCGGTATGAGAAGTGAATGGTTTGAGTGCTTAAGTTGAACGTTTGTCTAGTTCCAAGGGAAAACTTGAAGAGTAGACTTTGTGGAGCTGGGAATAGTTATACCCTAGCTAACTGGTGCTGCCCAGCGTGCAAAACCGTGCAAATGCAGGATTTATAGCAGGGAAATGAAAGAGATAGAAATTAGCCCAAAATGGCCAATAAACTACTAATTTCTGGGCTGAAACCACTCCTCCAGGGACAGATAGGCTGCTCAAAGCTCCCTCTCTCACAGTGAACATTGAAACTTCCTTCTATCCAAGTAAGGTATGGGCAAACACAGAAACTTGTAGCGCAGGCCTGAATTCAGCACTAACCTGAAAACTAGACTATACTAACTTAGAAAGGCGGGAAAACAAGTATTTTTTTTTGTTTTTTTCAGAAAATAAAGCAGATACAATAAAAAAACACTTTAAATGCACAGAAATGGATATCACACTTGAATGTGTAGCATACAATAGTTAAACAGGTAATTTAAACACAAAAATGACTTTGCTAAAGTGCAGGTAGTAAAATAAGTACAATATTTAGCTGAAACAAGCTTTTTAAAATCACAGAAACTCTAGAAACTTGCTGTTTAGGTGGAATTAGCTAAAGGCAACAAGAAAATAAAGAAAAATATGATACTTAATCACTCCAAAGTCTCTCTTTTGTGCCCCTGAAATCACAGACACTCAGGTTAAGCAGCCCTCTCCAAAGCCAGAAACACAGCATCAGTGGGACTGGATGGTGTCCCAGGCTGCGTCCTACACGAGCTCAAAGAGGAACTAACCCCATGTATTTATGTGTGTTTTTTGCTGGTGCTGGTTTCATAGGTCTATGTGAGACTGGTGGTGTGATGCAAGTAATTCCCTCTACCCATAGAGTATAATGCCCCATTTGGGATGTACCTTACAAGACACCTGCAACAACTGGAAAGACCACAGAAGTACCTCACCAAGAGGATCACTGGCCTCAAACAGATGCCATATGCAGCTCGACTGAAGAAACTCCAGCTGTACTTGGTTGCATACCACCTACTCAGAGGTGATCTCTGCCTGACATACAAGGCCATGTCCAACACAGAATTGATGGACATGCACCACCTAAAGAAAACCATATCTCCTCGAGCCACATGCTCCAGGGATCTAAACCTCACCACAATAATAAATAGGATGTGCTGGAGGGATAGATTCCTGTCCCAGAGACTTCCCATGCTCTGAAACAAGATTCCAATCTACATTAGGCAGAACTCCTCGCTAACCCTCTTCAAGAGAAACCTTGACGAGTGGATGGGAAACAGAAAGTTTACCCCAGGGATCACTTCAATGGCTCTGCTGGACAGAGGCACAGGGAACTAATCTAAGGGGGCTGTGAAAGCCAACACATTCTGGCTAGGCTTATAAATGCCTTCGGGCAGATAGCCTAGTATCTACCTATGAACCTATGAAATACACTATTGTTTAGGGGAGGAGCGAAAAAGGATATAAAGCCTATTGAAGTAATATGAAGTTCTAGGAGCACACAAAGACATGACATAAATCTTCCATGGCAAATGAGATCTGGGGTGATTAGGTGGAGCACAGGGAGGTATGAGTAGGGGAGCAGCCAGAGCCCTGAAGCAAGAACTTCCTAGTTAGTGCCGAATTTGGATCTTTTTGGATCCGACAACCCACAGTTAAACTGGATGAAAATAGGTTCATAGGTGGTTACTAGGCTAACAGCCCTGCATCTCTTCCAAACCTAGCCATATTTATCCCAAACTGCTCCAATTGTCGGTGGTTAGGTGAGTGAAATTTGCAGAGGTAAGGATCCATTGTAATTAGTACGAACTGACTTCCTCTATCCAGTTGGGACATGGGCACCACCCCAGAAATAAATCTGCAGTCCCCCATCCATTGATCTAGGTTGCCTTTGAAGAGGGTCAGAGAAGGGGTCTGTTTCATGTAAATTGGAAGCTTGTTCCAGAGAAATAGCAGTCTTTGAGAGATGTATCTATCTCTCCAGCATCTCCTGTTCAAGTCAGAGGCTAGTTTAAGATCCCTGGAGTGAGTAACCCTCCTGCAGTTTGATTTACGAATGTGTAGCCGTTCCATCAGGGCCAGGTAAGAGACTGCCCTGTAAGCCAGTCACAGGTCACCCCCTAGCAACCTGTAGGAGCTAGAATACAGTAACAGGTCTTTCGGTCTTTCTGTGCAAGACTTGTTTTGCGTATCCTGTAATTTCTTAGTGTAAAACCTGTGTGGTCTCTCCAATTGTTGCAAGTGTCTGGTGAGGTATATGCAAAACGGAGCATTGTACTCAGTTATTAGTCTTATGAGGGCTGAGTATAATGGAATTATAACATCCTTAGATCTAAATGCAATGCCTTTACTTATAAGATGTAGTAACATTAGTAAGTATGCAAAATATACTCATTTGTATTACCCTGACAAGTAGGGCAGTGTAATGCATACAAATGTATCATATCCAGCAGTGCTCCAATACTAGGATATCTAGCTTGATGGATGATACCATACTGTTTTGATGAATTTTGCTATGATATATTGCATTAATTGCATTATTAAGAAATAATATGGAAAATATTGCTGCTCTCGTGTTGTACTGTGAAATAAAACCATTTGCACTGCAATACTCTGACCTCTAGGTAGATGACAATTTGCTTATTTACTGATAATGTTACCTTCACAATTCTCTTTTAATTTTCAGTTTTTCCAAGTTTGCTTTCATGAGCATGTCATTTATTGCATCATAGGTTCTTTTGCTAAAGTCTAGGATGATTTCTTTATGAGTGAGTCTGTTTTTACTTTTCGGCTAAAGAAGAGTGTAAGCATGCACCTTAGATTTTATTCTGCTTTTTATTTTATATTTTGGTAGAGCTAGAGAGATATTTTCCAATAAATGGAAAAGAAAAATAAATAAATGCAGCTAGTATCTAATATACGGAAATATTGTAAGCATCTTTTAACCCCCCCTTCACCAAAGTACACCAACAAAGGAGGTTTAGGGGCAATGTAATTTACCTCTGTTGCCCTGTTGATTCAACAATTATCAGTGAAGAAAGAAATAAACTAAAATAGCACTTAATCTACGCCATTAGCTTATCCCTGTAAACACAGCAGCATGAAGGAAGCTACAAGATCAGTAAGGCAAACCCACAACAGCTTGATTTGTTTTGATCTTACCACACCATCCTGCATCAAAGTTTCTGTTCAGATCTGTCCCTATACAGTTGCTGTCATCATATTTGGCTCGATTTTTTCTCCACATTCGATCCTTAAAAAAAAAAAAATAACTTGATATATTACAAAAGATGAACTCACAGAGTGTTGAACAATGGGTGCATACAGAATAGAGAACAGTGTATATGAAGATTTTGCAAAATAAATGCTATTATTACCTTACCTATTCTGCTACCTGCTTGGATCTTTTTTTAAAGTAATCATCAGTTTTCTAAATGAACAAATAAAGATGATGAGTCTTTAAACCACTTTCTAGAGCCTGTGACTTGATTAAATATGGTTTTAAGTACAGATAACTCTTCTATCTCCAGTATACTTTCAGTCTAAAGTTAATAAAGTATAGTGCAATTGGGATGAATAACAAATTAGGTTCATAGGTTCATAAGTTCATAGGTGTATACTAGGGTAATGGCCCTGCAGCCTTTACAAGCCTAGCCCATGGGATTACCCTGGCATCTTGCCACCAGACCTTAGTTCCCAGTGCCTCTGTCAAATAGAGCCACTGGAGTGATCCCAAGGATGAATTTTCTATGTCCCATCCACTCATCAAGATTTCTCTTGAAGACGGCTAGTGAGGCACTCCGCTTGACATGTATGGGAAGTCTATTTCATAACATGGGCATTCTCTGCATTATGAACCTGTCCCCCCAGCTTGTTCTGTTGATTGTGGTAATGAGGTTGAGGCCTCTGGAGCATGTAGTGCGGACGGATTGGGATTTCTTTAGATGTAGCATTTCTAACAGTAAAGATGAACTGAGCCAGGATAGACCACACACCTTTACAATATAGAGCATCTTCAGAGTAAAAGTGAAAATGAACTGATGTAACATTCAAATTCTTATATCATAGATTGTAAACGCCCCCAATCTAATTATCCAATCACTCTTTACAACTCATTAATAATTTTAAGAAGTAAAGACATCAAGTACTAAATACTATTCTAAATACAAATACAAATAAATACAAATAACTGGCCCATGGTACCATAGAAAACCATAAAAATAGACAAGCATGTATTGTTGTAAAAACTGCATAATAAAAACAAAACAAAAACAAAAAATACATACTATAAAACAATAAGACAAACTTTTCAATGATATAATACCAAAGCACAACTTTTGTAAAACTATTAAAATGGCAAGTATAAACTATTACCACTATATAACCTAAACTAATGTGTAATAATGTTATTGGAATAAATAAAACATACGAAACAATATAAAATATATGTATTTGGTTTTAATATAATAAGTAATCGTAATTGTGAATATTATAATAATAATAATACCTTCAAAATTTTTAAGAAACATTATATATGAATGGACCTGTATTTTAATATACTAGAAATTGAGATGTGTTCATTAATGCCTAGAGATTTTGAGGCATCAAGTCTTACTTGCCAAAGGCACTCCTTGACCTCCAGAAGTGTCCTTGAGTTCCCACCCTTGTCATTGTAAGGGGTCCTGTCAATGACAAAGAATATGAACTTTTTGAAATTTGTACATTCCAGGCTATGCAATATAAAGTGCATTTGTAGTTTGTTTGTTTTTTATGTCTCTAACGTTCTAATATCCTCAGTCTCAATTTTCTAATAGTCTTACCTACATAAAAGGTAGGACAACTGAGGCATGTAGCAAGGTATATCATCATTTTGGTGTTCCAATTGCAAAACCCTGGACACCTTATAGTCCTACCAAAGTTGTGTACTGTAACATATGGACCATTGTTGATGTATTTACAAGTGCTGCAACATCCACATTTGTTCATCATTGAGTTGGTATATACTTCTTGCTTTCCAGCTTTCTCCATTATTTCCTTTACATTCATCCCTCTACTGTATGTAAAAACAGGGTGGCTGCCCACTATTTTGGTAATATCATTAGTAAGTACTGTCCGCCAAGAATCATAAATAATGTTTTTGATATCACCACTATTCTCATTAAATGGTAACACCATAACGTGTCTCATGTTGTTTAATGTAATGGTTTCTCTGTCATTTAATAAACCCACTTTTAAAAATCGGTTTATAAACTGTATTTCTAACAGTGCTGGGTCAGACATGGCTTTGTAAGTCAAGCAGAGATCGCTTCTGAGTAGGCGATATGCGACAGAGAATAGTTGGAGTTTTTTGAGTCTGTCCATATAGGACAAGTGTTTAAGGCCTAAGATCCTCTTTGTGAGGTATTTTTGAGGCCTCTCCAGTTGTTGTAGGTGTCTAGTGAGGTACATGCCAAATGGGGCATTGTACTCGATGACTGGTCTAATGAGGGAAGAGTAGAGGGAGACAATGACCTCTTTCCTTCTGGATGCAAAACCCTTAGTAATGAGATGTGCCACATAGAAGGACTTTCTGACCACAGAGGCAATGTGGTGGCCAAAAGAGAGGTTGCTGTCAACCTGTGTTCCCAGATCTCTTATGACACTTTCTGTGTTCAGTGGACTACCATTGATGTGGTAATTCATGGGAACCGGGTTTTTCCCAAAGGGGATAATGACACATTTTTTGCCATTGAGCTTAAGGCCATGATTCTGACACCAGTCATTGTTCTCAGCGAGGCCTTTCTGTAGGATGTCAACATCACTTGGGGAGTTAATTATGGCTCTAAACTTACAATCATCCATGAACTTTGTCAGCCAGTGTCCCTTCGTGTTGGCCTGGACTTCAGAGAAGTAGATACCAAACAGGAGAGGATCCAGGACTGAACCCTGTGGGACTCTACTTGAGACTGGTCGACAGTCTGAGTTGGAGTCAGCTACTTTCACACTGTGGGTTCTATCTGTGAGCCAGTTTGCAACCCACCTAGTGAAATAGGGGTTGATGCATAGCTTAGTGAGTTTTTCTATGATTTCTGAGTGGGGAATGGTATCAAAGGCCTTGCCCAGATCAAGGTAGGCTGTATAAACCACCTTGCCTTCATCCACAGCTCTGGTGACTGACTCAAAGAAGTCAACCAGGTTGAGCAGGCATGATCTACCCTTCACAAAACCAAACTATGTGGGATCCAGAGTTTGGAGGTTCCCTATATCTTTGTTTATTAGGTCCATGATGATGCGTTCCATAGCTTTGCATATCAGACTTGTTAGGCTAATGGGGCGATAGTTCCCAGGGTCTGTAGTCGCTCCTCCTTTGTGGAGAGGGATGACTGTAGCAGTGCGCCATTTGGTAGGGACAAAGCCTGAGGTGAGGCTGTGACTGAACAGGGTACACAGGTGAGGTGCCAGTTCACTCTGTTGTTCATGTAGAACACAGCCAGGGATATTGTCAGGTCCCATAGAAGCTGTATTCTTGGCCTTGGACAGTGCTGTTTTAACCTGTGCAGCAGTAATACTGGGTGCCTGGCAATCTACTAATATTGTGATTGGTCCTTTGGTGGTGGAGAGACGAGTAAAGTTGACACTGAATCTGTCGGCCAGTATATTGGCAATATCTGTTGGCTCGGTATAGGAGGTGCCATTGTGCAACAGCTTTGAGCAAATCTGGGTATTGCCATGGAGATTCTTTACATGACTTTAAAAGGCCTTGTGGTTGTCTTTACTATCTGCTGCAATTCTGTTCTCATAGCTAGGTTTAGAGGATTTGATGAGGAATCTCAACTTTTTGTTGAGGCTGATAAGGGAGTTTTTCCAGTCTTGGGTTAGGTGGAAGCCAATAATTTAACTTATGTACACAAAGGCATTTGCATCACATTTATATAACTTTTGCTTTTGTTTTGCAATATCCTGTAATTAAACCCTATGTTAAACTGCCAACACTGAGTTTGTACCTTATAGGAAACTGCTGAGTTTGTTTTACAGTGATGCTTCATTCTCTTCATTTCTATTCTGTGTATCTGTCAGCCTGATCCACTAATCACTTAACTCACTAGTCACCTTAGAACCACTGTATATAGATATTGTGGTCTGCAAAGCTTGGAATGCCTGAGCCCTACAGGAGATATTCAAGTAAGAATGTTGACTTGCAGAAAATTGTACTTTATGAGGGTGTCCATTCAGTTTTTTGTGCATGTGATATCACTACGCTAGTGACTCATATCTTACCATCACCCTACTCTTCAATATGGATCAAAGGATTAGAGTCTTGTTTTGTGAAGCTATCAGAAGAGACTACACATAATCTATAGCAGAGTGTGCAAGCAATATGTTTGCAATGTCGAAATGCAAGGTGATATTGAACAATGCCCTATCTACACACACACACACACACACACACACACACACACACACACACACACACACACACACACACACACACACACACACACACACACACACACACACACACACACACGCACACACACGCACACACACGCACACACACGCACACACACACACACACACACACACACACACACACACACACACACACACACACGCACACTCACACGCACACCAGTCAATTCCATCTGCATATTTACAGTTTGGAATATGGAGGCAAAATGAAATTGCTAGATATATGACTTAAGTGGGTTAGAAAACAAAAGTAAATTATGACAAGAAATTTATAATATTTGTTTTTGTATGGATATGTTTATTTTAAAAAGACAACACTGGCCTACACTAGTGGAACAGAGGGATGAAGCCTTAGCTGTAGCTCAGGTGACTTGAGTCAACTAAGAGCCCCTGTGCTTGATGGTGCAGGTAAGGAGGATGGGACATGCCCATCCTAGGAGGGAGGGGCAGTGGTTTCCACTCAGCTTATGCCACTGCCCTGTTGACAGGCCCTCAGCTGGGGAATGCAGGCCCATCATGATGTGTGGAGCCAGTGCTGAGAAGATATAGGCATCCAAACTGGTGATGGTAACTCCTGGTGCTGCATGTGAGGGAGCACACATGCATGGACAGTGGTGCATAAACAGCTTTTTTAGTGATGCAGGTAGTCACACCAGTACCAGGGGTAGGGTTAGGCCATAAAATAAAACTAATGGTTGGGACCTGACAAGAGCAAAAAGCAGCCTCACTGTAGCCTGGATGACTGCCTCCCTCAGACAGTATTATATCTTATCAAGGGGAGCATTGGTAGTTATCAGGCACAGAAGTGAATATGAAACAAAAAGGTAGCACTGCAGAAGATCCAAATGTACTGTAATGCTACAAGTTCTGAATACTTAAGCATCCAAAAACAAATCTACTATCTAAATGCTTAACAGGATGTTGTAGAATGTGTTTGAAAAACTATAATTTTGTTACTCTTCTTTAACATAAATACGTGTATATTATGTATTACAACATAACAAGACAGCTCAATACAATATCATACTTATATTGCTGGGAATGGGAAAAAAAGGCTGTGGATGGTTGGATTGTTTTAATCTCTACATTCTATCTGCATTTTTCTTTACCCTATAGAATGTATAGTTAGTGAACTGATCTGAAAAGTTTTAGTTCAAGTTAAGTAAAGATTGTTATTACTCTGTAGTCTTGAGTCTGCCACTTATTGCTAAAGCAACTGAACATGTGTTAAAGGGTGCTGAACAGTATTTTGCTTGACTTAAAAATAATTCACAGAAATACTGTAGACATATTATGGGTTTCTTAAGTAGTGTTAGAGAAAAATGTATCTCTCATGATTATTCTACACAAAATGCATATTAACTTGCAATTTCTTCACAAACATGTTTGATGAATTATTTAATATCTGTTTATGTTAATAATTATATGTAGTATAGATTCATAGTTATGCAAATCACAATTACTTATTGTAGTTTTGAGTGTTTGTCAACTGCATTCTAATATCAAGCTGCACGCTTATTAACAGATAACTGAATGTAAAAAAAGGTGCTGAAGGAGTTAAGGGATGTTACAAAGACTGGTTTCTGAAAGCAAGAAAGAACACACTGTATGTAAACTCTGACCTTCCCAGGCTGAGAAGGATAGTTACAAGGAATGCTGGGGAGTTAGAATGTACTGGTACTAAAATGTACAAGGTCAGGAAAAAAAGACTGCTTAACAAGCCAGGTGGCCTGTACTTTTCTAAAACATTATTGGTACTAAAAAACATGATTGTTCATGTGCAGCATTAAGCGAGAAGCATGAGGGTCTGCAGAAATCCTATTTGACCACATCAGTATTCTGCATGCATGTTACTGATAAGAAATTAAATAAAGAGTTTGTATTTTTGCTGCTTGGTGAGACTGACTTTAAATTGTGTAGATAGTCTCCCAGCTCTGACGTATGTGGATTTAAATAAAAAAAAAATGTTTGCACATTCTGAAGAGTTATTCTTGACTCAAGACTAAAAGGTAATTAATGTTATTTATGTATATTTTAAACTGCACTTTAACATTTTGGTGCCATGCTGGCAATCTGAACTTTGATCTTGTTGTGGAACACTGTGGAATGAATTATAAGGGCCCAGTATAGAATGATCTTCTGTAAATTCCACACTGTTTTGTATGGAATGGTCAGAGCTTGGGCACTTAAGTTTTCAGGGTGTGCAAACATATAGGCTAAACATGGTAAAATGGCTTTGGAAAAAAATGTTTTTCTTTCTTTCCTCTTTAAAAAAAAAAAAAAAAAAACAGCAGTTCAAAGTAATAGTGGCAATGTATTTATTGTGTTTTTAAACAACTGACTGCTTTTAAGTATATAATGTGTACTGCTTTGTTAAATGAATGACTGCTTTTAAGTATATCATATGTCCTGTTTTGTTCAATGACTGACCTTGCTTTTAAGTACTGTTTTGTTGAATGCCTGACTTTAAGTGCATGAGGTTCCTGTTTGTTGAATGACTGAGTTACTTGTTCGGTATGTGGTATCTGCTGCCTTATAAAATGACAAAAATGTGCTTATTCGTTGTATGTAAAAGTAATAGTGGGTGGTTCCCACCAGACTTAACAAAAAGTTTATTAATATATAAAATAAACACAAGGAGATGCCTTGTGTTGAGAGCGGTACCCTCAAGGTACTAAGGACAAATTGTTATTGTATATGTGTATCTATATATATAAAAAAAAGAGACAATTTAACACAAGGAGACACCTTGTGTCGAGGGTGGTGCCCTCAGGGAAGAAGGTAAGAGGCATGACTGTTTGCTTTCTGCTGCTTTAATGTACGACTGATGTCTGTGTTGTTGTGTGATATGACTGCAGAGAGAGAGAGAGAGAGAAAGAAAAAAGTTAAAAGTAGAATTACTTCAAATTTATGTGCCTATAGCATGTTGAAATGTAAGTGTGTCTGTTGTTAAATCAAATCCAGGTGTGACTGTGTGAAAGTACCCTTAGAGGGTCCAAAAGAGTGGTCAGTTCTGGATAAAATTATCCAAATCGCAATACTGGAGCTGTAACTTTTGAGCTCGTGATGCAATGAAAGCAAGGGGGTGCTGTGAGAAAAGGCTGATCAAAACCTTTCCTTTGTCACTGCATGATAACAGAATTCCTACTACCCTTCCCTCTCTGAATGGTGTATGGATTGATATAGTTATTTTTCTTTGCTCTAAACTGCCAGGATCCAGGATCTGTAAGGTAAGTTTACCAAAAAAAGAAAAGGAAAAAAGAGAAACAAAGATAAGCAAGCAAGATTGAATCCCTGAAAAGGGAACACCTGCCTATTTTATGTATCATAGTTAAAATAAAGGAAGTTGTAAGCATTTGCATGACTGATTTCAGCTTACTAAAATTGTTCTGATGGGGTATTTCCATTAAATGAAACTTATGATAGGAATAAATTCATAACTTGAAAGGTATTAAGTAAGAGAGTAACAAATGTCAGTATTTTATTCTCGGTATACTATAGCTCTTGAAAGGGAAAAAGAGTCAGCATTAAGGGAGTTACATGATGCTAATAAACAGCTGTTGCAACAAGTAAAAGATGTTAAGAAAGCAGTACAGACCAGTAAAAAGGGATCCCTTTATCTTTTTTTGGCAGGTTTGGAAAAAAAAAGCAGAGACTTTTAAAGAGGATAATAATTCTCTAGTAGCTACTTAACCCCACCCCCATATGTACCGGTACGGGTAGCCCCTGTACAAGAATCTGCTGTTTCTCAGACCTCTGCATTTTTGAACACAAAGTCAGCGTGGTACTGTTACATCTCATCTTAGTTCTCCTGTTCACTTCTTATCTTTAGAACAGGCATCTGCAATCAAAAAGGTTTTCCTTTCTTCTTCTTCCTATCATTCTCAACAAGCTTCTACCTTTCCAACAGGAGCACTAGTGTTTGACACTCCTGTGGTTCATCACAAGCGCTCACATGATAGAATATGACAAGAGGCTATTGCCTCTGCAGAAGATTTTTTTTGGCAACTTTACAAAAAAGAAAAAAGAGCGAGAGAGAGAGAGAGAAATGGGGTGGCTAATGCTGATTTGCATACTATGTCTAAATGTTTTCTAACTGAAAGAAAAAAAAAACATCCATGAAGGTTTAAGGTGGAATTTAAAATAAAAAAAAATTACAACCCTACTTTGACAGATTTAAACCAGCTGCTTCAGGAAGTTGCTTCAAATGAAATAAGAACACAGTTACTTGAAAAGGCTAAAATAACAAATTTCACTCCCACAGAAAATGCACTAATAGATAAAAGGACAGCATTGGTAAATTACAAAAGTGTGTCAGGCATGTAGGCAAAATAAAGAGAAAGCCCCTGCAGATTATTTGAGTCATCTTAAAGCAGTGTTTGATAAACATTCAAAAATGCCAGACCCAAATGAACAAGCTAAGCCAGCCTTTGCAGCTGCCTTTGTGCCGGGTTTGCAAGCATTGTACAAAATAAAATAAACCAAGTGCTTATAGACTGGCAGGAAAAAGACTTAAAGTCCTTATTAAGTGCTGCAAATCACTGTACTGATTATGGCAGGGTTGTTGTTGTATCTTTCGGCTTTTCCCGGTTAGGGGTTGCCACAGCGGAACTCCAGTTCACTAATGATTGGTGGAAGGGTAATGAAGCAAAAATAAATCTTAACCCCTTTGCTGCCACTGGATCAAAAAGGACCCTATGTTAAAGTAGAAATAATGCAAAGCCAGTTTTGTTCTTGGTGGAACTGAAAACACTAGGTCTGTATTAAAAGTTATTTCAGACAGTTAAATACCAGTATAGGAACAAAGTAAAGGCAGTTGGTGTAACAAACGCTACTGTTACATATCCTGTTTTAAAACCTATACCCATTTTTTAGGTCTGTTTGACAAGAAAGGCATTCTTTTCTTTGAGTACAACTGCGCCAGTGAATCAGTGTGAGCTGGGTGGTACCTTTTGATGTACACCAAAGGGGGTGTATCTAGATGTTCCAGCAGAATCAGTAGGGGAAGTGTTAGAATTCTTAGCAAAAGCTGACAGGAGCCTTTTTGAAGGCATACAGACAACTGAAAACTGCTGCAGCAGGTACCTGCTAATTTATGGGTTAAACATGCTAATGAATTCAGTATATTAAAATCTGCAAAACCTGTAAAAATAAAATTGAATCCATCAAAACCCCTCCCTAAAATTCCATAGCATCCACTGAAATCAGAAGCATAACAAAAAAAAAAAAAATCAAACCTGTAATTCAGTCTTTGATACAAGAAATAAATAGGGCCAGTTAAAAGTGCCTGTAATACTCCTATTCTCCCTGTAAAAATAAAATAAAAAAATATAATAAAATAATTATAGGTATCTGCCACATATGTGGGCTGTAAATAACGCAGTATTGCCAACTTTTTCTGTGGTTCCAAAACCAGCAACAATACTTAGTTGATAACCATCTACAGTGAAATATTTTTCTGTAACAGCATTCAGCATTCTTTTCTCTACCTATCCATTCTGAAAGTCAGTTTCTGTTTACTTTGACTTATAAGGGACAGCAGTATACATGGACACGGTTGTCATAAGGATACACTGCATCTCTTTCATTATGTTCTCAAATTCTAAAAAATATATATTTAAAGGATGTGAAATTTCCAGGTGGGTCTGTGTTAGTGCAATATGTAAACAATTTACTAATAGCATCTGATTCTTTTCAGCAGTGTTAGCAGGATACCCTGCATCTGCAAGAAAAAGGACACAAAGTGTCAACAGTAAAATTACAGCTATGGTTACCTCGGGTATGTTATCTTGGTCATTTAATATTTCAGAGTAGGATCTTACAGTACCTATCCCTCACTCTGAATCATCTTTATTACTTAAAATGAAACTCAACCCCTCTTGACTGCATGTCTAACTAAATATGAATGTGCACTTTTTTCTTTTCCTGATCCATCTGTTTCTCTGATACTCTGTTCTGTTCTAAATCCTGCATCTTTATCTATTGCTGAGTATGTTATAGAGCATGATTGTGCGTATGACTAATTATCTGCTTTCTTCTAGAAAGAATTAAAGGACACTCCTATACACAATGCCAGACTAATTTGTGGATGGCTTCTGATCAAGGTGAAGATTTGGTCACAAAAATAATATTTTGTTTTAACAAAACAAAAATAGTGTTTTTTTTTTGCTGTTAAAATTTTCATTGAGTGCCCATCAAAAGGGCATAGATAATTGGCAGATTATGCCACCAAGCAGATTATAGAATTGTAATAATTTTCATGTAATGATATTGTAAACCTCTAATAATGACATGTCTGATTTTCATAAAAGTGTCAGTTCTCAAGCTGAAGCATCACAGGGAGAAGTTCAGAAGTGGCTCAAAGATGGATATATATTAAATCCTCTGCTGGAGTATGGCAACGTCCAGACGGCCAACTGGTAATGCATGCCTCCTTGCTACCTTCCCTGGGAAGGGTATATCTTTTACTAGCCCATGCAGGTAAGGTAGTTTTATTTAATCAAATTACCCGAAGTTGGTATACCACTTATGTCTCCTCTTTGATACTTCAGTATATTAATAGCTGTGCGATTGTTTAGAATACAATGTGAGCTACCACCACCTTGGAGACCTCTTGTTAATGTACAGATGGACTTTGTCCAGATGACTAAAGTACATAATCTACAAAATGTTTTATTAATAATTTGTATGTTTATTGCATGGGTAAAAGTTCACCCATGTCACAAAGCATATTCTGTAATTTTGGTGCACCTTGTATATCAACAGTGACCAGGCAACCAGGAAATTCATTTTAATTCCCTGTTCATGGAGCTATGACATTTTTTTAAGCTGAGTCTTCACTGTCCCAACCATCTGCAATCATCTGGACTAGTAGAACGGGTTAATAAGACCCTTTTAAAATTAAAAAAAAATGTTTTTTTTCTTCCAAGATTTGTACTAAACAAAATTTTAATGGTCAAAGACACTTTGAATTCTACAAGGAAATTGAGACCCTATGAGAAATTAATGGGAAGACCCATAGCCCTTCCATTTGCTCCCCCTGTGTCAAATGAAAAGATTAACTCTAATGGATAATAAAAAGAAAATATTGATTCTTACAGCAGTATCTCTTCCTACACCACCTGACTAGCCCCGTCACCAACTGCAGTTGGGTGAGTGGGTTTATGTGAAAACTTTCCAAACAACGAACGGTTTGAGCTAGAGGTGAAAAGGCCCTTTACCTTGTAATCCTCACCACCCTGACTGCCGTCCACTGTGCAAGACAACCAACCTGAATTCACTCATCCCACTGTAAGAAGACCTGTCATGTGTTCCAGATGAATCATCATTGCTGGCAAAAGAAGATCGAAGTGTGAAGGATAAATCATCTGCCCAGTGAAACATATAAGGAAAAAAAAATTCAACTAAAACAGCACCTCATGATGAATCCCATGACAACAAGTACCTTTGCTCTGTTTTAGCTGCTGTTTCCTTTAATAACCTGGTCAAGAAAAAATCAGTTTCCTGTTGGTTCTTTGACAGTATGCTGTGACAAACTGTTGTGTATGCTCACATATACCTCAACATTCTAAGGCAGGGATTCCCATGATTCCAATACCTGCATCACAGGTGACATTAGAGAAAGAACTTAGTGACACTGATCAAATCTCGTTTAATCTGACTCATTTTTAAATGTTGTTTTTCTTCAGCTTGCCATCACAAATCATGGACACATATGTTATGCCAGAAATGGGACTGTGCAGTGGGAATCAGCAAATACAATGACACTAGACATGAAAGTGCATTGAACTCTTTACAGTTAAGATGCTATGACTGGGGGCGAGGCATGGGCATGACAGAGGATTGTTACTACATTTGTGGTGATCATGCCTACCCCTGGTTACCCACAAACTGGTCTGGATGTTGCTTTGTAGGCTATATTACTCTGCCATTCAACACTTCAAACACCCACCAGCAGGTAAACTGAGAAATAAGCGAGTAATCCACTGGACAGAGCAAGTATTTTCAGTTAACTCCTGGGTATGGAGTGCAAAGGACAATGCTTGAAATCCCCATGCTTGCTCAAATTATTCAGGAGGCAGCTAACCATACTTCATATCACATCACAATGACAAATGGAAAAATGACTGCAATATGAACTATAGTGTTACAGAACTAATTGGCATTCGATACAATGCCTGCTAGAAAAGGAGGTTCATGTGCCGTCATAAAAATCATTGTTGTTCTTTTATTACTGACTACCATAATGAACAGGAAAAGTTGGCCAATGTCATGGAGCAGAGGGCCAGATATATGGACAGTAGTTCTAAAACTGGACACATTTTGGATGGTTGGGCAGTGTATTTGGTTACCTGGAAAATGGTATATTACAAGGTATAAAAAACTGGTATTATTCTTTTAATTGTCTTAATATTTTCTGTTCTAAAGGCTGTAATCACAAAGTCTTGGATCGCACCTGCATGTGACATGCCACTTGTACCCAATGAATGAAAACTGAACCACTACAGATGAAGTGTATTTATCAAATTAAGAAAAATCTAAATATATTTGCGTATTAGTAGTGTCAGAGGAGGGAGTCTATTAGAGAAAAATATATCTCGTGATTATTCTACACAAAATGAATATTAACTTACAATTTCTTCACAAACATGTTTGATGAATTATTTAATATTTGTTCATGTTAAAAATTATATATAGTATAGATGCATAGTTATGCAAATCACAATTACTTATTGCAGTTCTGAGTGTTTCACAACTGCATTCTAATATCATGCTGCAGTGTATTAACAGATAACTGAATGTAAAAAAGTGCTGAAGGAGTTAAGGGATGTTACAAAGACTGGTTTCTGAAAGCAAGAAAGAACACACTGTATGTAAGCTCTGATTTTCCCAGGCAAAGATGGAAAGTTACAAGAAATGTTGGGGAATTAGAATGTACTGGTACTAAAATGTACAAGGACAGGAAACAAGACTGCTTAACAAGCCAGGTGGCCTGTACTTTTCTAAAACATTATTGGTACTAAAAAACATGATTGTTCACGTGCAGCATTAAGCGAAAAGCACGAGGGTCTGTAAAAATCCTATTTGACCACGTCAGTATTCTGCATGTATGATACCGATAAAAAATTAAATAAAGAGTGTGTATTTTTGCTGCTTGGTGAGACTGGCTTTAAATTGTGTATAGTCTCCCAGCACAGATGTATGTGGATTTAAATAAAAGGAAAGTGTTTTGCACATCCTGAAGAGTTATTCTTGACTCAAGACTAAAAGGTAATTAATGTTATTTATGTATATTTTAAACTGCATTTTAACAGTAGGTCGCATATTACTTTCATCATGAACAGATTTTGTTTAAGAAACGGTTGATTAACTTTATCAAAGGTTATAGTCAGAATATAGGATGCTGACTGTAGCACAACTTAATGTGTGTTTTTCCCTTTCTTCATGCTAGTGTTACTATGGAGTTAGTATATATGTCACAAGGGAGTGAGGGCTGTGGGCTGTGGTTGCAACATCCCCCATGTAAAAAGTAGCATTTTAAGGATTTGTGCAGGGTAGGTATATTTGTGTTTTGTAGGGATGGTTTGTTTTGTTTTATACTTCACAGGTGTTTGTTTATTGTTTGATTGTAAATGTAAATGCATTTTTTACATTTGTGATTATTGTACTGTGATATTTCTGCTTTACAATGTAAGTGATTGTAGATAAAATTTCTCAGGGTATTGCATCTTAATCAATTTTTGCTGCATTCTTTCTTAATATAAACATATGTATAAATATCTGTCTATATATATATATATATTTTATATATATATATATATATATATATATATATATATACACACACACACACATATATATATATATATATATATATATATATATATATATATCTATACACACACACACACACACACACACACACACACACACACACACACACAAACACACACACACACACACACACACATATATGTATGAAGAGCCACAAAAACAAAGCACCAAAATCACCATTGTGATGAACATAAACAGGAATACTTTAATAAAATAATACAGTGTAAAACTAAGACAAGCACTTTCAGCAAACAACCCTTTCTCTTGTCTGAAGAGCTTTGTTTTTGCTTTTTATACAAGTTCCAACACCTACATTCAGTGGCCAGAATCTTCATTTGCTTTGCTTTTATCATATATATTATGTATGTATATATATGTATATATATATATATATATATATATATATATATATATATATATATATATGTAGGTCTGTTATTTTATCAAAATTTCAAAACTTCGAAACCTATATGGGCAAGAACATATGACTGAAGTTTTGAAACTTCGAAAACACAACAAAAAAAAAAAACTTTACCTTCACGTTTTTGCGTTTGCTGTGTTTGAGCAAGCCCCCCTGCACTTGTCACACCTCCTGCTATTTAAATATACCAACTCCAAGATCGCACTACAGTGAAGAAAATGGTAAATCTCCCGTTCCGCAGTGTAATCTCAATTCAAAGTGTTCAAAGTTTCAAAACTAATGTCATATGGTCTCGACCATATGGGTTTCGAAATTTTGAAACTTTGATAAAACAAGGTAGACACATATAAATATATATATATATATATATATATATATATATATATATATATATATATATATATTTTATATATATATATATATATATATATATATATATATATATATATATGGGTCTACCTGACAACGCCGAAAGCTGACAATGCCGACGATGAGAACACCGACACCAGAAGATCGAAAACTGAGATGACCGATGGATGAAAACCCTGACGCTGAGTACACCAACATGTGAAAAGGCTGTGTAAGTATGCGGTAGTGACGGACGTTAGGGTTAGGGTGCGAGTAAGGTAAGTGTGTGATATTGACGGACTCTAGGGATAGGTGGGTTAAATGAGTTAGGTTAGGGTATAGGTGAGTGTATATACGGACCTTAGGGTTAGGGTTTGGGTTAAGGTTATAGATAGTTGTGTATGTAAGGTTTAGTGTGGGTTTGTAAGGATTTTGGTGTGCTTGTGTTGTGTGTGTGCTTTTTGGACAGGGATTTGTTTTGTATGTTGATTGTCGGGATTGTGGTGTGTCGGGCATGTGAGGTTTCGTGTCGGTGATTGCGTCGGTGTTGTCAGGTAGACCCATAGATATATATATATATGTGTGTGTGTGTATATATATATATATATATATATATATATATATATATATATATATATATATATATATATATATATATATATATATATTATATATATATATATATATATATATATATATACATACATATAGGGTCTATATTATCATATTGCATGCTCAGAAGAGTGAATGACAGATAATCGACCCCATGTAAGTGAAAGCTTACAACGTCAAAACTTCAGAACAGCAACTATTTTCCAATGGAAAACAATCGCTGTTCCGGAAAAAAAAATAAACCAGTAAAACATTACTTAATGTGGAGGGCTTCACCCCCCTGACATGGGAGGCTGTGCCCCCCACACCCCTCCTGCTTAAATATACCAACTCCGAGATCGCACTACAGTGCCGAAAAGGCAAAGTAGCGAAAGCGGCCAAACAAATTCTTTCCCATTAAAAGAATTCGCTGAACAGCCTTTTCGCTATTTTGCCTTTTTGCGGTTTACTGTTCGACAAAGACACAATCGACAACCTGCGTGATTTATCAAAATGTACAAGTGTTGACACTGAAGTGATTGCAGACCAGCTTTTGAAACTCAGTATAATGACAAAATCAGCAAAAAACATCACAAAAGGAAACAGTTTCTTTTTGCAATATCATAACAAAAACCCCACCCCAGACATTTAGACATAATATTGGTAGTGTTATAGAAAGGGTTTTTCTAAGGTAAGGAACAGAATTATGATTAGGGACAGGGTGAGAGTTAGGGTTAACATACATGAGAAAGGTAGCCAATGGGCTCAGTCTGTCAAATGGAGATCTCATGTTGAATAGTTTGAAATGAATTTTGATTAATGCCATTATTTCTTCCCTGTAACGCCAATATTGATTGTATATGTAGAAAATGAAGTAGATTTTTGTGGGGCTGTGTTATATGGCTTCTTGATATATATAGCTGTTTGAAGTAAAGTTTGGTTGCCTTAGCATTACTAAATAGTATTATGTCCCTGTTATGGTAGCCCTACCTACAGAGCCTCTTTTCTTCATTTTACTTTTCCTGTCTTTGTTGAAGGTTATGTTCCTTGGTAAGTTGAAATCCCTTTGCATTTCTTTGTGTACCAAGTTTATATGATTGCTAAATTAATTTTCAGTGGGCTTCTTTGCAGACTGTAGACATGAATGCAGTATGGTTTGTATTTTGTGAGATCACCGCCCTGTCTGGCACCTTTCTGTCTTTACTACATTTGCCTTTTCCTTTTCTAAGCATGTTTGTGGCTCAGCAGGTACTGCACTTGTCTTTGGTGCAGAAGGCTGTGCATTCTATTTCCATGACAGATAGATCAATTATTTACACTGCAGTGCAGAATTATAAGGTGGCTGCTGTATTCCTGATTGTGCCATTCTTTGGATGAGATGTTAAATCGA
This sequence comes from Protopterus annectens, assembly GCF_019279795.1. NCBI lineage: Eukaryota > Metazoa > Chordata > Ceratodontiformes > Protopteridae > Protopterus > Protopterus annectens. The sequence goes on from NC_056735.1 coordinate 1,778,059,954, forward strand.
GGTCCTAGCTGTCTGAGTCAGTAGTAGCTCAGGTGGATGTAGAAGAACCCATGACACCTATCAAAAAGAGTAAGGATCCTTTACTTATATACAAAAAGAACTCTTATTTGTAAAATATTTACTTATTTAGAAATATTTACAAATGTACAAATGTATAGATATACAAATTTGTTTACACATATTCATATTTTCCTTTACGATCATATTAAATTTTCATCTCTATTAGAACCTCACTCATTTTTCCATAACCATCTTATTTTACTTAATATTGTTGCTAAAATCCATTTACCATTAAACATAATTTCAATTGTTTTTTCATTCCATATAACTCATATAATATAAAATAATTTTTTATCTATTCTTTTAACATATTCTTCACTTGTATTTTTATAATATCCATATTTAATTATCTCCATTTTATTTTAGCCACTTCTTTTATATCTTCAAAGAAATCTTCTTTACATAGTTCTCCTTTAATGTTTTTACTCTTTTCCATTTAAAAAAACACATTTCATAGTTTCTTCTTCTTAATGTTGTAAACATATTCCATTACTTTTCCTTTTTATATGGCATATTTCCTTTAACTGGCAAGTTTTCAATTACCAGTCTTCACAAAAATCTTGACATTCTACTTTCTGGTTACTCCATTTGCTTCTTATTTTTATAACTTTATTTTTTTCATCTGTTAGATTTTCCTATGGTTTTACATAGAAATGTTTCATCATTACATTCTTATAGCACAATTTTCTACCTTTTTCTATGTAATCAATTTGTATTTTTTGGTAACATTTTATTTCTTCATTTATATACTATTTGTCTGTTTTACTCTTTTTATCATACCTCCCAAATCTTCATACTTATATTTATACAATGTTACTACTAATTTCTCATCTTTTTCATGTATCCACTTTAATACTTTGTGCAAATTTAGTGAAGCAACATAAACCACTGGGTTAATTAACCCTAAACCTCCTTCCCATTTATTTACATACAAAACTCCTCTTTTTAATGGGTTTAGTCTGGAACCCCATAAAAATGTGAAAAAAAGATATCTCCAATAATTTCTTTTCAAATACTGTTGGCAACATAAATACACTTGCTAAATATGCTATTTTTCCACTGAATTTATCAAATAAGCCTGTTTTGCTGAATGATAATTTATATTTTTTTTCCGGAAAAGACAGGTTTATTTCTGCTATTGTTTTTTCCCATTGAATTCTACTTATATTTTTATTCCCAAAATTTGTACCTAATACAGACATTTCATTCATTGTAAAATATATATACACCTATCTTTACAACATTACTTAAACCTTTACTTGTCTCTTTAGTTAAAGCCATCTCTATCACATCTAAACACTCATTTGTGCAAATTATTATTTATTTTATCCAAATGTTTTTTTTGCCATTATTATAATGGTATCTGCATATGTTAGCAGTACTGGAATTCTTAAACCCTAAGATGTTATATACCCTTCCTCCTTCATTTTGTAATTTATATCACATTCATAACTAATGCAAAGAGTATACAACTCATTGGACATCCCTGTTTTATACCACTTTTCATAAGCACCTCTTGGCTTAACCAGCCATTTATAAGTATTTTTACTTTTTATTACTATATGCTGAAAAGCCTGCGGTAGTGGTGCTGCGGTAGCATTGTCACCTCACAGTAAGACGCTGTCTGGTTTGATTCTGAGCTAGAGCGTCTTCTGCGTGGAGACATGCGTGAATGGGTGTACCTTCGTTGAAGGCTGTGCATCAGGCCTGGCAAGCCGGTATGTAAAAATCAACTGCCAATCTTTAGCGGACCGGAGTTCCACTGTGGTGACCCCTAACCGGGAAAAGCCGAAAGACACAAACATTACTATATGCTGACACAGGTCTACTTTGTTTCATTGACTCTCATTTCACTGAATTTCATTTCACCCAGACCACTTCACAGAAAACTCAAATTACTAAAAACTCATTTCACTGAATCTCATTTCACTGAACTACAGTTAGTTTATATGACACTGTGTAGAGTACTGTAAGGCAATTAAAAGGTATATGCCCTTTTCCCCATTGTAGTGCAATCCTGGAGTTAATATATATAGTTAGGGGGTGAGGGACACAGCCTCCCACATTGGGCGAGATGTGGGGGTTGTAGCTCCCCACCTAGTTTGAGTACATATTGTCTTCTGGAGAGAGTTAGTCATTGGTGTTGCAACTTTGCATGCCTATTGTTTTGAAGTTTTTGCTAAAATACAATATAAAACAAAGAAACAAAACAAATAAAGCAAACAAAGCTAAACTGATGTCAATGGGTCTACTTTAGAAGACTGAAAAAACAAATGACTGAATCCCAATAGACAGAAAATTCAAAACACTGAATGATAGAATTTGGCCCTTTTCCACTGTTGTGTGATTTTGGAGTTGGTATATATAGTTAGCAGGGGTTGAGGGAGGGGCAATCCCCTACATGAAGGGTGCAGGGGGGCTTGCCCCCCTGCATTAAAAATGTGTTCAGTATTTTGAAATTTCACTCTTTTGGGATTCAGTCTTTTGGTTTGCCAGTCTTCAAAGGAGACCCAATGTCAACACATATTTTTATGGAAAAGGTTGAAGGGAACTGGAGCAAGATGCCAGTATGCTGGCTGCCTAGCTCTTCACCATAGATTTTGTGTTGGCTGTAAATTTCAAAAACACATATGTATGGGATTCAGAAACAATCCCTGCATAAAATATAATTCAGAGACACAAGTTTAGCTGCAATGAAAAAGACTTCATTATCAGCTATTCAGCCTGCATCTGAAGCAGGTGTAATTACCTCCAGTGCTAAACAGGACTTTTCAGCATAATTACTACTGGTGGTCCATGCATTTCTTTCATTCCTTTGGCATACCACACACACACACACACACACACACACACACACACACACACACACACACACACACACACACACACACACACACACACACACTCAGTCATCACTACATCTCTGCTAAACTTCCTGTCACTTACCTGCAACATAGTCTCTCCAAATGGAAATAATGGGGAACACATAATTTAGGCTCTGTTAATTAATATGCCTAGCTGTGCTAATTAACATGGCTGCCTCACTAATTTACACAACAGAGAACAATTCCTTGAATCACTCTATGTAAATCTTTTCCAGCAGGCATTTCAGAGGGACAGTACATGGCTAATTAGCATTAAATTTTCCCCTGAATGCTGCATTACCGTGTAGCATGGCCTTAGAGATGGCTTAACGTAGTGGTTCTAACAACCATGTAGAACCACTGAGGTGGGCATGACTCTGATTCAGAAAGAACATCTGTGAGTGGCTGGCCACCTGTGTTAAGGCTTATTGCTTGCCACAGCCCTTTATGAATCCCAAACATTATATCTTCAGAGCAACCTGCCACGCACAAAGTTTATGTGAGGCAGTTTCTTCTGAACATACTGTGTGTTTTTTTGATTTTTGTTTTTTTCAGTCTAATTTCTAATGCTTTTTATTTATCTTTTTTGCAATTTTAATTTGTTTATCTTCTGTTTAAGTATTTTAACCAATATGGAAAATTCGTATTTACAATCTTGTGCATTCTGTGGTGTTCTGCTATTCAGCCAGATTGTGTTCTTCAACTTTTCAACAGTAATTTCAGCAATTTATTGCCTTTTTGCTTTTTTCATTCCTGTTCCTTTTCCTGTTGGAAAGGGCTGCTTGGTGCTCTACTATTTTGATCTTCTGCTTCAACTTCTTGGATTTTATTGCTCTGTATGGCCTTGGAGATTTACTTCCTTAATGACTATGGAAATGTTGCAGCTATCACTCCAGCTTTGAATATTTTATTCCAGTTTGATCCATCTGAAGACTTTACTGTTTTTCTTACTGATTATTACTGCTTTGTTGTAACATCAGCCGAATGCTCCATTATGTTGGTGTCTTGCTTTAAGTTCAGACATTTGGCTCTGTTCTAAGGATTTTTCTTCCTGTGTAGCCAAGGTAGCTTATCATTTTGATGGACTATGACTGTTTTTACTGTTGTCATTTCAAATATTAATTTCTCTAGATGACTAAAGTGAATGTTTCAGCTGCAGCTTCTGGCATCTTGGTCTTGTATGTAGCTGCTTTTTGCTTCTCTGACAGTGTTGTGTGGCTTGTAGCTTTTACTTTAGTTTTTCTCTATAGTGCTTGTGTTTGGAGAGAGACTTTTTTGAGGCCTGCTTTTCAGCTCATGAAGGGCAGTGATTATTTTGGATCATCTATCACTATCATTCATGGTGCTGTGGTGTCTGTGGCTAATCACAATTCCTGACCTTCTCTGATAGCTTGGTATTCTTGGATTCAAGTGAACTTTAGTAGGATTATGTTTTCAAACTGCAATCCACGTAGATTATTTACTGCATTGCTGTTTGCCTGTGAAAGAAGGCCCTTTACTCCTGACTTCTAATCATCATCCTGTCTGGAGTTTTGATGCCATTTTATCACAGTTAGGTAGAGAATTACCTCTGACTGACAGACTTCTAGACATCATGGTCTGGAATGGTATCCATGATTCCCCTGCAGTGCTTGATCATCTTTGCACTCTATCTCATGCTTGGGCCTAGAATATAAATACTAGTACTGTTATATTTGTCTGACATTTGTCCACTGTTAAATTGCTGATGTTTGCTGCACTATTTTCACTGAAGTGATGTAAGGACAATGGAATTTCTTGAATTTTTCCAAGCTGATTTGACACCAGTGCTATTTTGTTCATAATACACTTTGTTTTAACTGTATGGTTTAGTTTTATAATGATGCATACTGCTGATTTTTAAAATTGCAGCTCCCCTTATTACAGTTTGCCCATGGTGACATCAGAAATTTCTGGTTGAAATCTTCCATATATATTGAGGTATCTGTTTCTTTAGCAGCTCAGATTTTTTCAGCTACATTTTCATTACTGAGGGTAATATTTTCTTCCAAGATAAGCTCAGGGGTAGCTTGCCTAATCCAAACTGAGATCTTGCCTCAGACTTGGGATGGGTTTCAGATGCCAGATTGCAGTGACCTAACCACCGTTATTTCAAGTATATGACCTGCATCCGCAGCTTAGCTCTATATCTTACTAAATTCGACATTGCTTGCCTTGGTTTAATTTCTCTAACTGCTTAGGTTTTTAAATACCTAGATGGGAATGGACCCCATTCCTAAGTCAGAGAATAATTAAAGTTCATGAAATCAGTTTTGCTTCAGACTTTGGCATGTGATATGAGTGCTTTTCTTAACACCCACATTGTACCCAGAATTGCCTCTTTTTGTGGTTCATAAAGGGTTATTTTTATCCTCAGCATATTTAGATATATTTGAAGATTCTTTTTTATTAGTCTAGTTTCTCCTACTACATATTCATATATTTTAGTTTGTTAGATGCTGTAGTCACTGGGTATACCAATTTCAATAATCAAAGCCATTTCTGGCTATTTCTCTTGAACTAGAATTTCCGGTCTGTTTGCTTCTGCCTTCTTAGCTACTGGTATGGGGTGGCACCGTGTAATCATTACTTCATCATTTTTAACAATCCTTTGTGGTTCATGTTTCCAGTATATCTCAGCTGGTTATACATTGTAATGTTTATACATGTTACAGTGTAACAACCTTGCCACATTGTTATGTCTTTCAGTGTATACAAACCTTCAGCCATGAGAGTAACAAGATATGTAAGTGTTTCTTATTCTGTACTGCAGTACTTAAATTTGGCTGCATCTTCTGCCTTTTCTGCAGATTTTATGAACCATTTAATATGCAATCCATTGTCTTGGGCTGCCAATATTGACCTTTCATCTTTTGGTTTAAATTCTCCCTATCTAAGTCATTCACCTGACAACCCTTGGTCAACATGCGGCTCTTCCAGCAGATCTCTATACTTCTTTCTTATGGTTTTTCCATTTATCTTTTCTTTTTTCCTGATACCATTCTTTGTATTTGTTCTTTTGCTTTTTTTGTTTTGCTCTTTCTGTTGCCACCTGTTTTTTATCCACATTTTTTTTCTGGTATTTTTAGATCAATTTCATTTTTTTGTATTCTTCCCATAATGGTATTCATTTTCACAGGTGTTTCTAGTCAGTACATCCATGGTGGTTATCTAGTTTCCCCTTTATCTTCCTTTATTAATTTATGTTTTCTTGGTAATAACTTGTCTGCTGCTAGTTTCACTGTACAATATTGTACTCTGTTATATTGTGTGAATCTCTCTTCACAGTTCCAATTACTTTATTAATTTGTCTTATTAAGTTTTTAACAAACTGTGTCTTATTCTCTTTTGGCAGCCTGTGTCTCTCATCTGTATTATTATATTTATCAATGTCTATCAAATCCAGCATGTCTCCTTTTACATTGTTTCCTTTCTGACTGAGAGTTTCTTCTACAGTTTGTGCTTTCTGCTCTTTCTACCTCTGTGTGGAAATACCTTGTGTTTGAAATTACTGTGATATTTCATTTTGTGAATCATCTTTACTGCTTTCAACAGTTAACTGAATTAATTAGTGATTCTGCACTGTTCTGCTTCTTTCTTCATTTCTTCAATCTGTACCTGTATTAATAAACCAACATTCTGAAGTGGTCTTTGCATCTGGGATTCCCATTCAAATCCTTCACTTCATAACTGATCTATCCCTTCATTTTCAATTTCTTCCATTTCTGTATCAAGCTGCTTACCAGTCACAATATTAGACTTCTGTGTATAGTCTCTTTTTTGTAACATTTATCATGTCTGCATGCCTTTGCCTATATGTATTTTCAAATATTTTTGTTTTTGATTTGCGATTATTAGTTGCCATTGTTTTCTTTTCTGCATATAAACAGTACCATATTAGGTCTTGTGTCTTCTCTCTTTAATGTTTCAAATACCTGTGGACTTTTTGTTCTTTCTTTTGTAGTACTTCATTTTTGCTTCTTTTTCCAATTCACTCAGTGTTTTATTGTATACATATTGTTTTATTTTTATTTGGTCAATTAACGACCTTAAATTGGCATCTGTAATGTCTGACATTTTTTTCTATTTCTATGAGTTTTGTCTTTTGTATGTTTTCCTTTGCTCTTGCAGTATAACCCCTTTTCAGGATCTCTGGGTTAGTTGCATAGAAGAAACAAAACATAATTTATTTTTTATCCTCAAGTGTCCATTTCACCATTTCCAGGCATCTTGTCTGACAGATCAGTTTTTTTTTACTTTTTGTGGAGAATTGTTTTTTTTATTTCCACAGTCAGGCCCTCTATTGAATCAGGGCCTAACACAGCAGCAAGATCTCTTCCATTCCTGGGGGACTCTGCATTGATCACTCTGCCCTTCCCGTCTCTAGTGCCTTTGCCATGGCTGGGCACTTTTTTATCCTGGGATGAGTATACCCATCTCTTCCTATTTTTGCTACTTTTTCCTGATTAGTTAGTATATATATATATATATATATATATATATATATATATATATATATATATATATTCACTTTATATTCTCAAAATACTAAAATACCAAATTTTAGTATCTCAAGACTATAAAGCTGAAAGCCAAAAAAAAGACTCCCAAAACCGCGAAATTCAAAATCGCGATCATTCACATACACATACCACCACACAAACAAGCACACATACACCTACCTAATGACACTACAAGAAACAAAACAACACTCACAAACACAACATAAACACACCTACCCTACCTATAAGCAGGGGTGCAAGCCCTCTTGCACCCCCCCATGTGGGAGGCTGTGCCCCCACAACCCCGCTACTTATATATACTAACTCCAAGGTCGTACTAAACACACAAACACATAAAACTCACCACTACATACACTAAAATCCCTACCTAACACCCTTACAAGAACATCAGTTACCCGAATCCCCAGCTAAATCCACAAACCGCACTGCACATCACAAACGTGACAGCAAAATGGCAGATTTGACATTTCCACATTCAATATTATGCATTTTCACGTAACTGCACTTTTGACTTTATAGTCTCGAAATGCTAAAATTTGATATTTTAGTATTTCGAGATTATAAAGTGAAACTATGCACATATATATATATATATATATATATATATATATATATATATATATATATATATATATATATATATATCAGTTTCACCTTCATGGGATTTAGTAAGCAAAAGGCCCACCATATGAAGGTAGCCAAAAAAGGTTTGAGGATGATTTCAGTGCAAATCAAACTCTGTCTTTCCTTTTCATTTTGCACAGTTTTCATCTCTTCATTCAGCCTTGCCTTAATGTGCCTTGGTCTGTGATTCATCACGTCATCTTTTCATCAGTGAAGAGCTATGTCTTTTAATATGTTCAAAGGAGGTCCCAGTTGCCCCTATTATAAAGATAATTTGATATTGTGAGATGATCTTGATAATTACTGCCCAATTTCCAACATTTCTTTTATTTGCAAGGTTATTGAGAAAGTCATTTAAACCCAGCTTGATTTAATTCTGCAAGACTATCAAGTTTATGCCCAATTGCATTCCATTTTCCACCCTAGGTATTGTACAGAGACTGCCACCATAATGTTTATGCATGACCTCCTCATGGCTAGAAATCATCAGTGTTACTCCATTCTGGTCCTTCCTGATCTCTGTTCAGCATTTGATACGATGGGCCACAAAATCCTTTTAGATCCATCACAGACTTACTATGTGGTTTCAAGTAATGTCCTAGATTGGATTCTTTCTTACTTTTTTTGGTCAAACCCATTTCCTAAAAGGACTGATTTTGGATCTGTTGTTCTGGTGTGTGAGTGTGTATGTGTGGTGTGTGTGTGTGTGTGTGTGTGTGTGTGTGTGTGTGTGTGTGTGTGTGTGTGTGTGTGTGTGTGTGTGTGTGTGTGTGTGTGTGTGTGTGTGTGTGTGTGTGTGTGGGTGTGTGTAACATTTGTATGTAAGTATGTATGTATATATATATATATATATATATATATATATATACATACATATATGTATGCATACGGTAATACTTAATTTTGTCAACTCTAGCTTTTGTCAACATTTATTTAGTTAACAAAATTTGGTGAACTACAAAGATGGCCAACAGGTGTGTGAGATCGTACAATTCTTGGGGTTGGGAAATATGCCTTCTCTCTGACATTGTTTGATCTCACAGTTAGTTGACATTGTGAACGCTAATGTTTTAGTGTTTAACTTCAATACACACACACGCACACACACACACACACACACACACACACACACACACACACACACACACACACACACACACACACAAACATGTATATTTCCATTTTCCATTGGGTAAGCTGATTCATAGGAGAGGTTCTTAATATCATTGCTATGTCAGTGATACCTTAGATTTGCTTTTACTTTCCTCAGGATGATTTTGTCTTTTTTGAATTCACTTAGAAATGATAGCTAATCCCCTAGTAGTCAAATGGCAATTGGCAGAGGACTCATGTCAATGAGAATGAGTGATTGTTGGTTGTCATTTGATGAGTATGAAGTGGTCACAAGCAGAAGTAATTAAAGGGAGTAAAATACAATCACTCACATAGAGAAAGAATAGAGACAACTACCCAGTGCAACTGTAGGAGCAGCAGAAAGGCAGAAGGACAGTAGAGTATGACCAAAGCAGGTTTTTGTAAGTATGGGAATACAGAAACCCCCAAAAGCACATTATAGGAGAATACAGGTTGCAGGAATGTTCTGCATCCACAAAACAGAGACCATCAATTACAATGTGTACAACAAAGTACATTTGTAAAGGTAGTGAGGTCATAACGAAGTAGTCATGAGCACTACCAGCTCAAAGCACCATTCAAGGACAAGCAGACACAGCCCAAGAGAAGTATACGCACACAGCACTAAACACAGCATGCCACTAGAAAACTCACAGAGTCACCATATTATCACATGAATAGCAACAGGCAGCCAACAAACCACAGCAAGCTCAACTAGCTAAACCAATGCTAATGCTTTAATAAGAAAGAATGTCAGTCATGCATATGCATAAACAAAGCAAGGTCCACCCACCCATAACCAGTATGAGCACAGTCAGTGACTATCTGGAAGTCTAGCAACCCCACAATAAATCAAAAGGTCCAGAAGAACAGAAAGCTAATACAAACATCAGTAGTGCTGTAGTACAACAAACATTTTCATTGTATGAATGTCCATCTGCTCAAGTACATACAGACATTGTCCAGTATACAAGCAGGCAAGCAGCAGACAGTCATGACACAACTTAAGGTGATCACTGGTGCATTGCAGGTAGTCTTGGCATAGTATATGTATCCCATGCTGATAGAATATGAGGAAGGGTCTCATCCCAGTAGTGACAATGCCTATATTTGAGAGGCAGCAGCATAGCAAAGTGTGCTGTCTGCTTCAAATGATCAACGATGTTCTTACTCACAACAGCAGACAACGTTTTGTGTACTTCGCTATGTTGTAATGTACACAGTCACTGTACTCAATGATACTGTTCCTCCATACTGTTTGGGGTAATTACTGGGTAGGGATGATATTGTTATGTTGTGGCTGTACCTTCTGTCTTGTGCAGGCATGGTATTTCCTAGACTCATATTTTCCAGAAATTCTATGCCTGTCAAAATGCATGTATTGCCAGACCATTCAAAGATGCCTTCCACTGTTTCATAATGTCACAACACATCTTCTCCACAAGCCATTGTGTGCAGCATGTACTTCAAAAGGTGGTAGGAAGGTGGGCATCATCAACTGCTTCATCTCCATCTGACAGAGTGAAGTATGTGCAGTACTTCTGATGGAGTCTGAACTTCAAAACCTGCTGTCAGGTGATTTTTTCCAAGTGAAACATATACCCATGTATGTCAGCTTCTGGCAAGGCATCAACTAGTGCATCATATGCTGTCTTTTCAAAATCCAGCAGGATATAGTCCAGACTGAGGTTCAGCACCAGCTCTTCAACATAGGTCAGTAACATACTAAATATTCCCTCATATGATGAGTGTGATTTTTGATGATATTCAATATAGATCAAAGGACCTCACCTGGGTATGTCTTGCAATCTGATACATCTGAGTATACTATTCAACTGCTAGTCTATGGAGGACTTCATTGAGAATGTCTAATTGAAAACTGGACAAGAGGCCAGTGTTCACAGATTGTCCTTAGTGTTTTGCACTACATAGGTGCCCTTCATAATTTTGACATCCCACTATATGTCACCAGTTTGAAGGGGCACATCAGTGTTTTCTTGGCATGCATTGTATGGCCTGCTAAAATGCACTTTTGCAACACCACTGGATGACTGAGGCAGGTATGTTGTTCTGAAGCAAATGCCTCCTTCCTCTTCTTTGCTACCAGCTGTGCTGTTTCCACTGCTGCAGCAACACTGTGGGTATAGGCTCATAGGTTCATAGGTAGGTACTAGGCTATCAGCCCAAGGGCCTACATAAGTCTAGCCAATAAGGTTCCCTGGCTTACGCCACCCAAAAAAGTTATTTTCCTGTGCCACTGTCGAGCAGAGACACAGAAGTGATCCCCGGAATGTATCTCCTATTTCCCATGCACTCATCAAGATTTTTCTTGAAGAGTGCTATTGAAGAACTTTGCTTGACATAGATGGGTAGCCTGTTCCAGAGTACAGGAAGTCTCTGGGACAAGAATCTATCCCTCCAGCATGCCCTGTTTATTGTGGTGACAAGGTTTAGGTCCCTAGAGCATTTAGCTTGGAGGGATTGGGATTTATTTAGGTGTAGCATTTCCAACAGATCTGGGTTTGACATAGCTTTATATGTTAGGCAGAGATCACCTCAGAGTAGGTGATATGTTATGGAGTAAAGCTTGAGTTTTTTGAGGCAGTCAGTGTAGGGCATTTGTTTGAGGCCAGTAATCCTCTTTATGAGGTACTTCTGTGGCCTTTCCAGCTGCTGCAGATGTCTTGTGAGGTACATTCCAAAAGAGACGTTGTACTCTATAATGGGTCTAATGAGTGTCGAGTAGCGGGGAACAATGACCTCTTTTTTCCTGGATGAGAACCCTTTTATGTTGAGGTGTGCCACGTAGAAGGACTTCCTGACTACTGTGGCAATGTGATTATCAAAGGAGAGACTGCAGTCCACCTGGGTCTCAAGGTCTCTTATCACGCATTTGGTGTTAAGTAGATTGCTGCCTTTGTGGTAGTTCATGGGTACAAAGTTTTTACCAAAGGGGATGACACTGCACTTTTTGGCACTGAGCTTGAGGCCATGGCTTTGACACCAGGCATCTGTCTCAGTGAGGTCCTTCTGTAGGGTGTCCACATCATTTGAGGACTTGACTATGGCTCCTAGTTGGCAGTCATCTGTGAACTTCATTAGCCAGAGGCCTTCTGTGTTAGCCTGTACTTCAGACAAGTAGATACCAAACAGGAGAGGTCCCAGGATGGAACCCTGTGGTACTCCACTTGTCACTGATTTGAGGTCAGATTTGTAGTCTGCAACTTTTACAGTGTGTGTTCTGTCAGTGAGCCAGTTGGCAATCCATCTTGTGATGTAGGGACTTATACCTAGTTTAGTGAGTTTAGCTATAATTGTATGATGCTGATGACGGTGTGAGTGTGAGTATGATGGTGGCTGGTGTTCATCATTAGTTCTCTTCTAATGACATGGTCCTTCCTCTGCTTCTTGTTTTCCTCTCCTGGATGCAGCTCCAGTAATGCCATCTGTTAGCTGCCCAGTCATTATCAATAACCTTAAATCACTAGCACAGTATATGGTATATCAGTGTCCTGCAAATCGCCGTAGCAGTTCTTCAGAGTTTATTCTACTGAGGGCTGTTATATCCTTCCTACAGTGGCCCCAGCAGTCTAGTATGCATTATATTATGGTCAGATGTAGAGTTAACAGGGTGGTATATCATTTCCTTGAACAGTAACTGTGGGAGATAGTGCAGTGCATGTAACACATATGTTTGTCATCAGTTGTAACTCAGCATAGCTGTGAGAGGTGGCACAGGGTATCACAGCCACATTTTCTACAGACATAAGATGGGGAGTATTTTCTGCAAAGAAACATACTTGTAGGGAGTTATACTCATTGAATTATCATGCTGGCACTGTGTAACGTATCTATCCATAGCAGAACCAGCAAGGACTTGAATGCATCCTAAAATGGATGAACTACAGTTACTTGAGATTTAATACTTTCAAGATAGTGGTCATGGTTATTCACAGAGTTGTAACTAGGGTGGGGTGAAGGTGGCAGCTGGCCTAGGTGCAAGCTGTTAGGGCATATGACTGGTGATGTGGGAGTGCAGTACAAGCATTGATTTATGAAGCCATGAGGATATTGCGTCTTCATAAATGAATGTTGATATTGCATTTGTGGTAATGGCTGAAGTGCTTAAGTGCTCAGTGTGTTCCACTACAGATGTAACAAGAGGCTTGATTCAGTTATAGAGAAGCATTTTTTCTGCTCAGAGAAGACCTTTTTTGCCCCCCCAACTTTGAGTTGAGATTGGAGCCTGTTTAAAGAGTTGCAGGCAATTATTCTTGTTAATTCTGAATCCTAATTGCCTACATTGGTGATATTCTTGAAGTTATTGAGAAAGTGGGGACTCTTGGGACTGTCACAGACAATAGATTAGCACATCAGGACCAAGTGTCTCCTGCTGTGTGGTTGTCTTGTTTCCATCTTCAGAACATTTAACACAGCAAGCATCTCAGGACCTTAGAGTGTCTGCTGATGTTTTGGTCTCATCCCATCAGGTTTACTACAACGTCCTTTAGCTAGAGCTTCCTGACTCAGAGTTTGTTTGCTGGTTTTGCAGATTTCTGCAGCTTGGGTACTTACTTGTACTTCTCATTACTAACACAGTATGAAAAACCTGTACTGGCTTGCTATAAACTCTCATATCACCCTTAAAGTATCTGTCTTTATTTAGAGTTGCACAACATGGGTCCCCTATAACTTGAAAAAGCTTTCTGGTCTCATACAGCCCTATAAGATCTTCATGTTTCTCTTCTATGGTATTGCTAGACTTACACAGTGTAAGCCTGGAATCATCTGGCATGCATACTTTTTATTGCTAGACACCATAACTCTGGAATCTTCTCCCCAATGTATAACAGAGTCTCCCTTGTTGGTTAGTTTTGGACATAAGTTAAGGACCATTTCCTGCAATGAAAGGTACTTGTAGACACTTATGCTTTAATTTTAACATATTTCTCATTTTTATCATTGGTCTTAACTTCCAGTCAAAACATTGGTCTGTAGTACTTTACTTCTCTTTGTTCTGTAAAAGTGTATTGATTTTAAATATTTAGCTATTATTATTAATTTGCATTTGTTTAGTGGAAAAGTCCATGTAGACTGGGATTCCCTTTTCAGTGGAGGTCTAGGAAGAAAAGCTCAAAAAATATAAATCAGTACATATACATTGCAACAAATATGCATGCCAAATGTACAGTACAGTTGAACATATTTATATAAAATATACAGATATAGAGGAGAATATTACATACTTGTTGTTCATAAGGGAAGGAATATAATACACCACACTAGGTGATATTATAGCAGGAATTGCAGGAGCTGTCTCAGCAAGTGACACGATATATATATATATATATATATATATATATATATATATATACTTAAACCTAATGGCACATAGCATCCGGAAGAGCATATCACCTTCTGAGAACAAATACAACACATTGTCAGGAAAGGAATGTTTCAATATCTCCCTAAAATCTAACTCACATACCTTTTCAAACAGGTGGAGCTTACTGTTTAACAGTGGATTAAAAGTACTAGGTCTCTTTAACAAATTGCAATCCACCCTAGCCCCTGAACAATTTTAAGCAAACCAAAAATACAAATTCAATTTCTGTATATGCAGTTTAAAATTAATCAACAATTCCGTTACATTCCCCCTTCTAGCTGGTACAGAACTAAACCTAAGCCTTTAGCTAAAACATCGACATAGCCTTATTTGAATTACTCAATGTGTCAATGGTTTTGAATGTTTTTTTGAAGATTTTACGGATTGTTTTCTTTTGGATGAACTTTTAGTTGACTCATGTACCGCTAACATTATTGTCAACAGTTTGGGGGATTTTAAAGTATATAATTATTCAAATAATTATTGTTCAGGGACCAGGGTGGATTGTAATTTGTTAAAGAGACCTAGTACTTTTAAGCAACCATTATACAGTAAGCTCCACCTATTTGAAAAGCTATGTGAGCTCGATTTTAGAAAGATATTGAAACATTCCATTCCTGACAATGTATCCTATAAAGAAAAATACATGTTGGATGACATTGCCAAAGATAAAAATATACTTTTTATGAAACCTGACATGGGTAATGGCATTGGGTAATGGCACTGTCATTATAGACAAAACTGATTACTGTAACTCTATTAATGTTTTGCTCATGGATGGTACTTATCAGGAAGTTGCACGCAATGAGATAAATGTTTCTTGCAGGAAGGTGAATTTATTGTTGGAAGATATGTTATAGCAGGGTCAGACTACTATTGATGAACATGACAACATGAAAAATGAACATACAGTTATTGGTAGCATTTTTGGGATCTCAAAAATACACAAATGACTTAATTGTCTCCCATTCAGACCTATTGTAGACAGTAAAAGATCTAAAACATTTTTTCATTTCTAAATTTTTGGGTCTTCACTTAAAAAATGGGCTGATGTCTTTTGAATATATTTGTAAAGACTCATGGCAATTTTTATCCCATATGAACAACACAGAGTTGGTTGACAACATGATATTCATTACTATAAATGTTGGTAGCTTATTTTCTGTAATACCCCATGAGGAGGATTTAGTATGATTTGAAAGACAATTATTTGAATCGAAAATGTATGATCTAGATCGGATCAACACCATGGTAACACTTATGGAGGTGGTTCTCAAAAATAATTTTATTTTCTTTGAGGGTCAATTTTATAAACAAATGACTGGGGTGGCTATGGGGGCAGCATGTGATCCCATTTTCACAAATTATGTGTTGTCATATTGGGAAACTGAATATGTGTTTAAGAGTAGATTTAAGGAAAATATCAGATATTACACAAGGTACCTGGATGATATTTTTCTAATTTAGGGTGGTTCAATGGACAAACTGGAATAATTTTTACAGTATATAAATGAGACTGGGGATTTTCTGAGTTTTATGTACAGTTACAGTTGTGAAAAGATTCACTATTTGGATGTGGAGTTGAGTATTGGTGTGGAAAATAGGAGACTGGTCTCCAGGATTTATAGAAAGTTTATTTTTTGAAATTTCTACTTGGATTATACCAGTTGGCACCCTTTTCATCAAAAAAGTCGGTAGTTAGTGAAAGGTCAATTAGTCCGAGCAGCCAGGATGGTGACCAGGGATGATGAATTTATTAAGGAGGTTAGTTTTATCTTGGACATGTTCAAAAAGAGGGGTTACCCAGATTATTTACTGGTTAATGTCCAGGACGAGGTGATGAACAAAAGGTAACATGGTATATTTCAACCTATTTTAGGAAATAAAGTGAGTAAAGAGGTAAAGAGTCCAAATAGGGTGAAGAAGGAAGATTGAAGTCTCTCTTTTATTTTGACCTGTAATAAAGACAGTCTAGCCATATGTGATTTAGTGAAGAAAAACTGGAATGTGTTATCCCACTGATGAGGGCATAATAAATAAGTGTTAGGCCAAAAATTATTTTTAGAAGAGATCAGTCTTTTAAGGACATCCGGGAAAGCAGGTTTATGAAAAACAATAAACAGACTAATAAAGCAGTAGGAAATTTTAAATGTGGCATATATAACCAATGTATGTACATATTGGCAACAAATGCTAAATTTAAATTAGCCAACATTAATATAGCTATTAATTCCCATTTCAACTGTCAATCTAAAAATGTGGTTTATTTAGCCAAGTGCTTAAATTGTCCAGTGTTTTATATAGGTAAAACATCCAGGCGATTAAAGGAAAGAATATACGGACATCTACTAGACATAAGTAAGGGGAGACAAACTAATGCATTATTTAGACTTGTCGACAAATATAAGGACCACCGTTTTGGGTTCTTGGTCATTCAACAGATTAATGCTGACCCATAGGGCAGAACAGTTTCTGAACATTTAGAGATATGTGAACTTAGATGGCAATTACATCTGAATGCCACCATGACCCCAGGTTTAAATGAAAATACAAGTATCAGGTGTATTTTAAAGTTGAAGAATTATGAACATTTTTAAATATATGCACACATAATTTATTTTCATTGTTATTTCCATTTTCCAATATGTTACAAATGTTTGTCTTTTAATTGTATGGACTATTAATTAATACATCAGTTAGGACAATTGTTAATTGCTGGTTTAATTGGATGTGTATTTTAGGGAAGCAAGTGTGTAATTTATTGTTCTGAAGAAGTCCCTAACAGACATCAGGACGAAAATGTAATAAAGTGGATTTTTGGTTTTATCCTCTGGTGGCTGTACCATCATTTCTTATTTTTTGTTGAGTTTCATGGTTTTTGGCTAACATCATTCATGCTGAGCTACCATGCTGTTTGTAATAAAAGTATCCTGTTTGCTGAAACTAATGGTAAATCCTGACATTTCTGACTCAACCAATGAAGGAGACAGAGGAAGTTTTAGAAGCAACAGACATGCCCTGTGAATCATACATTTCCTCTCCATCCAGGCTAGTTACCTAATGTCTCAGACAAAAATTCCAGTTCAAAGATATGGTAAAGATACATTGGGAAACAAACCGTTATGATTTCATTACCATGTCTTTGAAATGAACACTCACAACGCTCGCAGTCTCTTACCTGCTGTTCTGTGACTACACACACACACACACACACACACACACACACACACACACACACACACACACACACACACACACACATTCATCCTCATTCATACCCCTACAAATGTTCAGACTTACACAGTTTGACCGCCCCCCCCCAACTTTGCTGGGCTTAGCTATAATTGGTAATACTCCCACAGGTATAAATGGGTGACAGTTGTCAAAAGGTGGCATTCACTTTTTTCTTCTAGAGCTAAATCTTACTCAACTGAATGATTCAGAGAAACACTAAGGGGAGTGAAGTGGGATCCTTGAGCATTTATGAGTGGGAGCATAGGGAAAAGGCAAAGTTGTATTAACTACCCCAGTGGCTGCTGTATTAGCTTGTAGATTAGTCCACAAGACTGTTCTCCATGCAAAGGCTACTATGAGGGAAAAACCATAGCTGAAAACCAGTCTAAGAATCAGAAAGTCTTACTGTGATGTCGTAACTTACTGAGATAAAACTTTGGCATCTTGGTAAGTCTTTCTGAATCCTAGAGATGGCATCACAGCTGGGATTTCATGATGAATAAAACCTGAAACACTAACAATTGTTAATCAGTGTCATATTACCTCATGTGATTCTGAAAACTTGGGTCAAATACTTTTACAAAAAATGCTGTTTTATCTGTCAGAGTCCTCATTTTACCAAAATGTAAACCTTTTAACCTAAGAGGAAAACAACAACAAAATTTATTCTGCCATGATGAAGTTTAACTCACTGCAAACATTTGACATCTTGAAACATTTTAGCTTGTCTGCAGTAGACACAGTTTCACATAATTTCATGAAGCAAGAAAAACAGATAAAGAAACAGATGAAATCCAGGTTAATACACTTCTTTAAGCAATGGGCCAAATCATGGTAACATACCATTCATCCGAATTACAGAGGGACAGAGTTTTATAAGTCAGTGATTAGCAAACTCAATGAACATTTTGTGCCCAAAAGAAGTATAACATGAGATACAACATTTTTTTTCACAAATGTGTACTAAAAGAGTGAATGTGTTGATGAGTTTTTAAAGGGAATTATATGAACTGGCAGAGGTGATAAATGTTAAGGAAGAAAAATGCATCAGTATAGTGGAAACCTATACAGCTTCTATTTTTTTCAAATTTGAGTATTTTATAATGCTCACACATTAAAATATTCTGTTTAATCTTTAAAAATTAAACTTGATAATCTTGTGGTTGTTTTTTTTCACTCCTATGAGGCTGAAGGAAGGAGGCATTTAATGTCTATTAGCGAATGGGAGACCTGCACATTGCCATTCTGATTGGAGAATGACTGTTCTCCAGCTGGTTGTTAATATACAGGTAATGCCTGCTGAAAAACAAAATCTATCACTTCACAGCAGCATATTAAGCTGCTGTGGAGCTTGGACTGTAGCAGAGATAACGGTCACCATTGTTTTACACTCACTGAACAGCACTTCTGCTGCTGTTTAGCAAGTGTAAAACTAAAACAAACAAAAACTTAAAAAAAAAAGAAAGAAAGAAAGAAAAGTGTGTGTTTATGTGAGTGTGTGTGTGTGTGTATGTGCAAGAAAGTGAGATCAACTAAGCCATTACTTTACACCTGCTAAGCAGCGCTTTTGTAAAATTAAAACAAATGGATAATAAAAAAAAAAAATAGAAAAGTTTGTGTATGCATGCGTGCATGCACGTGTGTGTGTGTGTGTGTGTGTGTGTGTGTGTGTGTGTGTGTGTGTGTGTGTGTGTGTGTGTATGTGCGTGTGTGCGCATGTATGAGTCTGTTTTTGTTTCTGAGTGTGAGAGTGCACAAAAGCGGAAGTGTGTGTGTGTGTGTGTATTAGAGAGAGAGAGAGAGAGAGAGAGATCGAACAATTTACCATGTAGTCCATTCTCTAAGCACAATAATGCCCTCCAGGATGTGTGTTATTGTGTAAATAATACCCTCACAGAGGTATAGAGGCCTTCTGCCTGCTGCCTATTATATCAGGCCTCAGAACACCCCATTGCAGTCATTATTTACACAATAAAACATACCTTAGAAGGCATTATTGCTTGCATAATAAAAGGTTAAGTAGAAAACTGGGGGATGATATGCAGCAATGAGGCTGGTACCATGTGTTTGGGTAACAGGTTTGTACTAGACGTAACTGAAGCCTAAGTCTCGGTTCAGATTTCAGTTTACAATGCAAAGTAAGATATGGCCTATATTCTCAGTACATTTGATTAAGCAACAATTTAGCTAACAGCAGTTTTAACTTACAACATTCCATGTGTATTCATAACCATCAACATTCATCACAGGAAGAACATAAAAGTCCAGAACATCAAGAATGCTTTTCATCAGTGGATCTCTGTCATAAAATTCCACAGCCTGGAAATAAATGAGAAAAAATTATAGGAATTACACTCCCAGAAGAAAAAAAAAAAGATATTTTGCAAGTTAGTTACTAGCAGACGTTGTAGTGTTAAGTCAAAAACTAACCAAAAAAATAAATAAAACATTTTCATATGCAGCACTGTAAGAAATATCTTGACTACTTTTCTCTCAAATGACAAAAAACAGCAACATTTAATAAAATGACCAAAAATAGCACAATGTAATCCAACTGAGAGGTGAAATTGAAAGGGTAAAATTCCTTGCAGACGTGAGAAAGGGTTTTATTTTGTTTTAGCTCTCAAATGAGTACATATTAGAACAAGTGAAGAGAGAACACAGTATTAGACAGTGACAAAAATAAAATGGTAAAACTATGACATTGAGTAAATGACTTAACTGGCATCCAATTCTGTTTCATCACTGATTAATGGACTTGGACATTAATGGAGTTATATAATAAAAAGCGAATACCCTCATAAAAAGAAAATAATAAAGACTTGTGTGAAATAATATCACTGTAGTGCTTACAGACAAAATATCCCAGGATGGCAGCAAATGAAATCCACCATTCTTTTTAACACCCACCATGGGAAGGAACAAATAATAATCCTCATTGCAGAAGTTTTGGAAAGATAGTTCATCAGTTATTTCCTTGACTCAGTCTTTTTTTTAGATGTAATTCATAAAGTTTGGTTAAACAGTTTTAATAAACTGTCTCACTATGATTTTGTAGCACACAGGCCCAAGCTGCACGTCCAGTAGAAATCACAGAGAAATTAACTAATCATGTAAACCCTACTTTCTCTTTCACTAAAGAGTGATGCTGATTTTGCTAACTTCTGCTGCAGTATTTATCTAACCCCAGAAACCAGAGTCACAGTCTTTAAAGTAATCATGGTTAAACAAAGGCCTGAGTGTATCTATCTGTATCTTTATCTGTTTGTATATTGACATTTATCAATCAACCAATGGATTTTGTTAGGTAATTGTAAGAAAATTAAATGTAGAACTAATAGGGTTGCCACCTTTTCAAATGGCCAAAGTGGGACATTTTTGGTACAAACATCAGTTTTACAGGCTAACACATACCCACGGTCAGTACAAAGGATAGAACTTAACTCTTTTGCCTAAATAAAAGCTTAGTCTTGTAGCATTTTAGTTGCTTATTCTGTTTCTTATAATATTTAGGTATTTTAGATACAGAATAACTGTTTTATGCAACTATTACATAAAATATAGGAAATAATTTTGTCCTAAAATCTCAGGACATTTGCCATATTTACAATCTTTTGTCAGGACACAACTGCCCAAAGAGGGACTGTCCCTCGCAAAGTGGGACAGGTGGTAACCCTAAGAACTAATAAAAAAACACTCTTGATTTACCAGAACACTAAAAAACAAAGCCAGCCACACTGGTTAAAACATTCTCTTTCCTCAATCTAAGGAGTGTGGCAATGCAGTCCTGCACCCTATGGAGTCAGCAGGAGAAAGATTAGCATACACACTTAAACTAATAGATGGGATACAGTCATTGTGAATCTCCATAACAAGGACAACCAGTGTATTGTGGATTCACTGAAAATTAACAATGCAACAGATTTCAACTGCACTTTCTACCAATAAGATTGTATGCTTACATACAAATAATTTGCCCACCAAATATCACCAGGATGGCATTAATGCTAATCTCTATATATATTTGTGAAAGACCAGCTTACAGCTGTTCTAGCCCATAAATTTCAAAATCTCCAACTAAATGGTGACAGCCCCACCCCACTCCTGGATAACTTTTATTATCATCACAGTGCTACTAACATCTGGTAAGGACAGCCCACCCTTAGTCATTAAACAGTTGTTGTCTCACCTTGAACGTTAACACTGAGATTGAGCTATATACCAATATTTAGCACATTGCATTCTTCCTGTTTTCTCTAAACTTACTAACCCTTCACAGGTAGGGTTGGCAGAAGATCTATCCAGCTATGACAACCACTGGGTTCATCTGACTCTTTTTCAGGCAGCCCAATCTGATGACAGACAGGCTATGATCATTTTCTTGGTTTTTGAAGAAGCCTTTTTGACTGTCTGTGTTCACTGAGATTATCTTTAGCTGTAATGCTAAAATGTAACTATCTGTCCTTATTTATTATTGCAGTCAAGGTTCTCTGTAACTCCCCCTATAACACTAATATTTCTTTCTCATTTCCTCTAAAGAAGGACAGTTATCAGCACTGCCAGTACCCACTTTAGTGGTCTTTCTAGCTGTTGAACCCTTCTCTCAATGGATTAATGCTTTTCCAAATATGCAGGGATGGGTACGCTTACAAGAATAGTTTAGGGTGTGAACATTTGCAGTTGATTGTTTACTCTTAAAGTGAACCCAGAAAATGACTCTTATTTTATTACAGAACTTGTCCAACTACTTTCACATGTCACAGATCCATGCAAAGCCACCAAAATAGAATTATTCACTGGCAACAAATCAGCTATAGAGTTAAATCCTAACACACCCTACCATCCATTATGTTGGTGTGATACACCTCCAAAAACGTAGGCATTTGCCAACATCTTTTTCCCTTCCATATGTTGGACATGAACTGTGAAGCACACTGAGAATGCCTTCTCATCTAGGTACACAGGTGATATGACTTTAATGTCGCTCTCATATGGCATATACTCTTGTAGACAATTTGGAGAATCACCAGCTTACATACAGCACATCCTTGGGATGTAGGCTGTCAAAACATCACCTAGTGAAAATGGTACCTGCAACTACAACATGCAGTTCTACATTTTCCTCTAAAGAACCTCAATCATGTAGGTAAACTTCCCTGACTAGGGCACAAGGAGGGATACTAAACCTGGCCCAGTACACTGGAAGCATGCACACTTCTATATACAAATCTCTAACAGAAATGCTAAAATGCATGCAGGCATTAGAAATGAGCTAGGTACCTTTCAATAAGAAACAGGCAAAGAAGCAAGCCCAGCTTCAAATATCTGTGTTAAGAATTTTGCAGATAACTTGTTCCATTTAGAAAATGTCTTGCTTCTCCTGCATGATGGCTCATAGAACCCCATTCATAGTTTACATCACAGCATAGCTAACTTCAAAGTTTACTTAAACTTTTGGGTTTCTACCTCCATCTTACTAGTTAGGAGCTTTCAGAAACTAAATTCTTATCAGGCAAACGTTGGGGTCACTACCATGCACACCTCATTACTACTTCTAGGGTTGGCTGAGTGACATAGCATGTGTCTGCTGTGTTGCAAACCTCACAGTATTCTAAATGGAAAAATCTCTTAACCGTATCATTACAGGAATTCAAAACATTCATAAGAAGGTAGGTTAGGGTACTTCTTCAGTTTCTGATTGTGACATTTCCTAACTTGTAACTGATAGGACACTGTCTGATTGTTAGCTTACGCCTCCTTGTGGATGAAGTCCCTGAAGGAACTCGTATGTCCTTACATTATCTCCTGAGTAGTGTGCCGTACATTCTAATTTATAAGCCTCGACTTCGTATCACGATCAGTGCTTAGTTACACGCTTTACTCCATGCTTTATATGGTCATATTTATGTTATGTTATGATTTATATTAAGTAAGTTGTTGGGCCAGATTCATGAAGGTTACCACAAAGTATACATTATGTGTTCACTTTGTGTGCACACTTTCTGAAATCAGAAAAAGTCCTACCATAATGCTTGTGTTGTCTATTCACTCAGAAAGATTACCCTAAGTGCACACATAGTATATACTTTGTGGTAATCTTTATGAATCTGGCATGTTATCTTTTTTGAGTTTCACAAGCTTGTCATATAACAATTATATTTGTTTCTATGATTTCAGGTATCAGCAATGTGTGCAAAGTAATATTTGTTCTTTATCTTACTGTCCCTTTTGTGTATATGTTTCCTTAGACTGTTAAGATGCTCTGATGAAGCATTTTCTTGATGATGTAATGAAGATGCAATGAAAACCAGCAATACTATTTGGCTAAATAAATTCTTTATTGTTCCAGAACTTGTTTTTGATAAGCTTGATGTCTGAGGAGTAAAATATCACTGTTATATGACAAATGTAGTGAAAAGTAAACAAATAAGAGCCATCAGCAGCAGCCTGAACTCCAGAAAGATTACATGGTCCTGTTTTCATTAAACTCATGATGAACAACATCTCCTGAATAATAACCCAACCAATATCTATTTCCAATCCTTACAGTAACAAAGTGAAATCAGCATTAACAAGACAACTGTACAATAACAGCATCATAATTAATAAGGCTACCAGCTAATATATTTTGGCATGTTGAAAATTTACACATAAAAAGGGAACGATGAAAGAACTATAGTAAATCATATTGAATGGCCACATCAAAGCAAAAACATATTATATTTGCAGTTGTCTGTTGAGAAAGATCTAACTTTGCATGGTTTTGATAGTGGAAAAAATGATAAACCTTTATTCTGCAGTGCATTTCTTAGACTTGTTTATTTACAACAACCTCCATCTATGAGTACTTTTAGTCCTTGGCCTGAAAATGTTTTTTTTAAACAAAGTTGACTGCATTAACACTACAAATGTGGTAATCTTACAATATAATAATGCCTAGTGAAAGTTAACATTCCTTTGCATCTACTTTTCTGAAAATGCTGTGTTCTTTCATAGGTATAGTATTCGCTTTCCAATGCTGATGCTGGTGGTACAAAATTAGGAAATCATACTAAAAGAAATTGCTTGAATCTAACAAATCATTGCTCCAACCAGCCTAAAGCATAGATAAGAATAAATCCCTTCATGCTCCATTTGATGCTTGTAAAATAACTGACTCTCCCAAATCCCTCTCCACTTGCTCTTTTTCAGATTCAGTTCCACCTAAATTTCTATAAACTTGAGAACCACCTCCTTCACCCTGCACTATACACTCCAAGGAACTAGCTCCCTTTATATCTTTTTCTTACAAACTGTGACTCTAATTTTTCTTATAGCTTGTCTCTGAATAACTTACTTACCACTACCTGGAATAACAATGGCTGATACTTTTTCAGCTGGTCTCTCTCGCCCTGCTGTTCTCATCCCGCTCCGTTCACCCTGCGGGCTCACTCCTCTCACCTACCCTTCCCCCAAATCTCACTCACCCCCAGTGCTCCTACAGTTATTCTCCCATAGAAATCCCTCCCTCTCACCACCATCCAATCCTCTATCACTTCCTCTCCACCCGTTCCTCCACCCTCCCTAACTCATACTATCACACTCCTCTACCACCTAAGTGACATTACCCTCCTCCCTACATAATCTGACAGCCCCCACCTATCATGATCTCTCCTACTCCTAAAACCTTTATTTCCTCATCTATCCTCTTCCTTCTTCTATTACCTCTATACCATGCTATCTCCTACACCAATATCCTTCTACACCCTCTTCCTTTTCCTGTCCACCTCCCCCACACAACACACTTCCATAACATCTCTGCCTCTCTAGTCCCCTCTCACCCTATCCTTCTCTTAAAAGTAAAACTTTTCCCAACTACTACTAAGGACTATAAACCTAAACATTTTCCCAACTACTACTAAGGACTATAAACCTAAACCTGTCTTCTACCAGTCACATCTATCTATGTGCAAATCAAATATACTTATTCCCTCTCTCACATACCTTCGCCTAGCCAGTGACATTCACCCAAATCCTGGATCAAACTCCTCCCCAACAATCCACCCTTGCAGCCATACTAAATCCACCAGTAAATACCTCAAATTCCTCACCGTTAAAGTCCAAAGCTTAAACAATAAATTAACCCACTTTCATGCCTGGCTCAGTCACAACTCACCTGATATCGTAGCCATCTCAGAAACCTGGCTAAAACCACATATATAAGCGACTCCAAATTCCTTCCCCTTGGATTTCAGTCTCTACGATCTGACTACCACAGTAAGAAAGGTGGTGGTGTAGCATTAATATATTCAAACCAGTTGTCCTTTACCCCATATCCTAATCCCATCCCTTATTTTAACAATGCTGAACTTGTAACCGGCCTACTAAAGATAAACAACCATAAAAGTATCTGCTTCATTTCCCTCTATATTTCCCCAGGTAACAACACCAACACTCTGGAAGACATCCTCTCATGGGCCTCCTCTAATATTAAGCTAGAAACCTGTATATTAGGAGATGTAAATATAGACTGGAACAAAATCAATAACCCTAACCCCACTATGTCAATCAATCTATTTAATTACACATAGCTTATTAACTCCATTACTAGGCCTAACAGCGATGGTGGTGCTGTGGTAGCGTTGTTGTCTTACAGTAAGACGTTGTTTATTTTGATTCTCAGCTAAAGCATCTTCAGTGTGGAGACATGCGTGAATGGGCGTACCTTCGTTGAAGGTTGTGCATCAGGGCTGGCAACTCGGCATGTAAAAATCTTCTGCCCATCATTAGCAGACCGGAGTTCCACTGTGGTGACCCCTAATCGGGAAAAGCCGAAAGACTCAACAACTAGGCCTAACAAAACTAACTCCCCTGGCTCCATACAAGACTGGATCCTCATATCTCACCCAAACAAAGTCATAAAATCTGGTGTCATTTCTGACCCATAAGGAGACCACCTCACTGCCTTTGCCCATCGAGCTACCCTCTCCTCCCCTCACTCCCACCACTTCATTCATACTCATAACCTCTCCAACTTTAATCCTACTACTTTTTCTGATTCCCTTAAGTAAGCTAACTGGAACCCCCTAAAAACTCTTCCATTAGATACAGCCGTTGAATTTTTCAACACTTCATTCCTAAATTTTCTTAATTCCCTAGCTCCAATAAGAACATAAGGAGTAAAAACAAAGACCACCCCATGGCTAACTAAAGACACTAAAAAGATCATGCTACAATGAAACAAAATAGTCATTTAATGAATTTTTGCAGGCTCTTTTACAGATAATTTCATTATTTCTAAATCTCTTATATTATTCAACACACCTGTACCTCAAAGTGTTAAAAGGTTAAGCTTCCCTTGTTATGGTCTATTCTAGCAGTGGCTAGGAAAATAATAACCAGAAATTGGATTTCAGATACACCTCCTTCGTTCAATGAATTTAAAAATGTTATGAATATAGTGTGCCATATGGAAATAAACACAATTAGGTCAAGAACAACTAGAAAAACATCTTATTATATTGTATGGGATAATTTACAAAATTTGTTAAAAAAATCCTAATTTCAATAGCATGGTATTTTAGTTTAATTAATTGATCTGATTGTAGTGGATGTCTTTGTAAATACTTTAGTTGTTTTGTTGAATGTTATAATCATATCTATTTTTAATTACTTGTATAAAATTGTTATGATATTTCTCTTGTATGTTAAAACAATAAACCTGTTTTGAAAAAAAAAAAAAAGATGGCATTCACTTTTTTCTTCTAGAGCTAAATCTTACTCAACCGAATGATTCAGAGAAACACTAAGGGGAGTGAAGTGGGATCCTTGAGCATTTATGAGTGGGAGCATAGGGAAAAGGCAAAGTTGTATTAACTACCCCAGTGGCTGCTGTATTAGCTTGTAGATTAGTCCACGAGACTGTTCTCCATGCAAAGGCTACTATGAGGGAAAAACCATAGCTGAAAACCAGTCTAAGAATCAGAAAGTCTTACTGTGATGTGGTAACTTACTGAGATAAAACTTTGGCATCTTGGTAAGTCTTTCTGAATCCTAGAGATGGCATCACAGCTGGGATTTCATGATGAATAAAACCTGAAACACTAACAGTTGTTAATCAGTGTCATATTACCTCATGTGAATCTGAAAACTTGGGTCAAATACTTTTACAAAAAATGCTGTTTTATCTGTCAGAGTCCTCATTTTACCAAAATTTAAACTTTTTAACCTAAGAGGAAAACAACAACAAAATTTCTTCTGCCATGATGAAGTTTAACCCACTGGAGACATTTGACATCTTGAAACATTTTAGCTTGTCTGCAGTAGACACAGTTTCACATGATTTCATGAAGCAAGATAAACAGATAAAGAAACAGATGAAATCCAGGTTAATACACTTCTTTAAACCATGGGCCAAATCATGGTCGCATACCATTCATCCGAATTACAGAGGCCAGAGTTTTATAAGTCAGTGATTAGCAAACTCAATGAACATTTTGTGCCCAAAAGAAGTATAACATGAGATACAATATTTTTTTTACAAATGTGTACTAAAAGAGTGAATGTGTTGATGAGTTTTTAAAGGGAATTATATGAACTGGCAGAAGTGCTAAATGTTAAGGAAGAAAAATGCATCAGTATAGTGAAAATCTACATAGCTTCTATTTTTTCATATTTGAGTGTTTTATAATGCTCACACATTAAAATATTCTGTTTAATCTTTAAAAATTAAACTTGATAATCTTGTGGTTGTTTTTTTTCACTCCTATGAGGCTGAAGGAAGGAGGCATTTAATGTCTGTTAGCTAATGGGAGACCTGTACATTGCCATTCTGATTGGAGAATGACTGTTCTCCAGCTGGTTGTTAATATACAGGTAATGCCTGCTGAAAAACGAAATCTATCACTTCACAGCAGCATATTAAGCTGCCGTGGAGCTTGGACTGTAGCAGAGATAATGGTCACCATTGTTTTACACTCACTGAACAGCACTTCTGCTGCTGTTTAGCAAGTGTAAAATTAAAACAAACAAAAACTTAAAAAAAAAGAAAGAAAGAAAAGTGTGTGTTTATGTGAGTGTGTGTGTGTGTATGTGCAAGAAAGTGAGATCAACTAAGCCATTACTTTACACCTGCTAAGCAGCGCTTTTGTAAAATTAAAACAAATGGATAATAAAAAAAAAAAAAAATAGAAAAGTTTGTGTATGCATGCGTGCATGCACGTGTGTGTGTGTGTGTGTGTGTGTGTGTGTGTGTGTGTGTGTGTGTGTGTGTGTGTGTGTGTGTATGTGCGTGTGTGCGCATGTATGAGTCTGTTTTTGTTTCTGAGTGTGAGAGTGCACAAAAGCGGAAGTGTGTGTGTGTGTGTGTGTATTAGAGAGAGAGAGAGAGAGAGAGAGAGATATCGAACAATTTACCATGTAGTCCATTCTCTAAGCACAATAATGCCCTCCGGGATGTGTGTTATTGTGTAAATAATACCCTCACAGAGGTGTAGAGGCCTTCTGCCTGCTGCCTATTATATCAGGCCTCAGAACACCCCATTGCAGTCATTAGTTACACAATAAAACATACCTTAGAAGGCATTATTGCTTGCATAATAAAAGGTTAAGTAGAAAACTGGAGATGATATGCAGCAATGAGGCTGGTACCATGTGTTTGGGTAACAGGGTTGTACTACATGTAACTGAAGCCTAAGTCTCGGTTCAGATTTCAGTTTACAAGGCAAAGTAAGATATGGCCTATATTCTCAGTACATTTGATTAAGCAACAATTTAGCTAACAACAGTTTTAACTTACAACATTCCATGTGTATTCATAACCGTCAACATTCATCACAGGAAGAACATAAAAGTCCAGGACATCAAGAATGCTTTTCATCAGTGGATCTCTGTCATAAAATTCCACAGCCTGGAAATAAATGAGAAAAAATTATAGGAATTACACTCCCAGAAGAAAAAAAAAGATATTTTGCAAGTTAGTTACTAGCAGACGTTGTAGTGTTAAGTCAAAAACTAACCAAAAAAATAAATAAAACATTTTCATATGCAGCACTGTAAGAAATATCTTGACTACTTTTCTCTCAAATGACAAAAAACAGCAACATTTAATAAAATGACCAAAAACAGCAAAATGTAATACAACTGAGAGGTGAAATTGAAAGGGTAAAATTCCTTGCAGACATAAGAAAGGGTTTTATTTTGTTTTAGCTCTCAAATGAGTACATATTAGAACAAGTGAACAGAGAACACAGTATTAGACAGTGGCAAAAATAAAATGGTAAAACTATGACACTGAGTAAATCACTTAACTGGCATCCATTTCTGTTTCATCGCTGATTAATGGACTTGGACATTAATGGAGTTATATAATAAAAAGCAAATACCCTCATAAAAAGAAAATAATAAAGACTTGTGTGAAATAATATCACTACAGACAAAATATCCCAGGATGGCAGCAAATGAAATCCATCATTCTTTTTAACACCCTCCATGGGAAGAAACAAAAAATAATCCTCATTGCAGACGTTTTGGAAAGATAGTTCATCAGTTATTTCCTTGACTCAGTCTTTTTTTAGATGTAATTCCTAAAGTTTGGTTAAACAGTTTTAATAAACTGTCTCACTGTGATTTTGTAGCACACAGGCCCAAGCTGCACGTCCAGTAGAAATCACAGAGAAATGAACTAATCATGTAAACCTTTTACTTTCTCTTTCACTAATCATGTAAACCTTTTACTTTCTCTTTCACTAATCATGTAAACCTTTTACTTTCTCTTTCACTAATCATGTAAACCTTTTACTTTCTCTTTCACTAATCATGTAAACCTTTTACTTTCTCTTTCACTAATCATGTAAACCTTACTTTCTCTTTCACTAATCATGTAAACCTTTTACTTTCTCTTTCACTAATCATGTAAACCCTACTTTCTCTTTCACTAAAGAGTGATGCTGTTTTTGGTAACTTCTGCTGCAGCATTTATCTAACCCCAGAAACCAGAGTCACAGTCTTTAAAGTAAGCATGGTTAAACAAAGGCCTGAGTGTATCTATCTGCACCTTTATCTGTTTGTATATTGACATTTATCAATCAACCAATGGATTTTGTTAGGTAATTGTAAGAAAATTAAATGTAGAATTAATAAAAAAACACTCTTGATTTACCAGAACACTAAAAAACAAAGCCAGCCACACTGGTTAAAACATTCTCTTTCCTCAATCTAAGGAGTGTGGCAATGCAGTCCTGTGCCCTATGGAGTCAGCAGGAGAAAGATTAGCATACACACTTAAACTGATAGATGGGATACAGTCATTGTGAATCTCCATAACAAGGACAACCAGTGTATTGTGGATTCACTGAAAATTAACAATGCAACAGATTTCAACTGCAATTTCTACCAATAAGCTTGTATGCTTACGTACAAATAATTTGCCCACCAAATATCACCAGGATGGCATTAATGCTAATCTCTATATATATTTGTGAAAGACCAGCTTACAGCTGTTCTAGCCCATAAATTTCAAAATCTCCAACTAAATGGTGACAGCCCCACCCCACTCCTGGATAACTTTTATTATCATCACAGTGCTACTAACATCTGGTAAGGACAGCCCACCCTTAGTCATTAAGCAGTTGTTGGCTCACCTTGAACGTTAACACTGAGATTGAGCTATATACCAATATTTAACACATTGCATTCTTCCTGTTTTCTCTAAACTTACTAACCCTCCACAGGTAGGGTTGGCAGAAGGTCTATCCAGCTATGACAACCACTGGGTTCATCTGACTCTTTTTCAGGCAGCCCAATCTGATGACAGACAGGCTATGATCATTTTCTTGTTTTTTGAAGAAGCCTTTTTGACTCTCTGTGTTCACTGAGATTATCTTTAGCTGTAATGCTAAAATGTAACTATCTGTCCTTATTTATTATTGCAGTCAAGGTTCTCTGTAACTCCCCCTATAACACTAATATTTCTTTCTCATTTCCTCTAAAGAAGGACAGTTATCAGCACTGCCAGTACCCACTTTAGTGGTCCTTCTAGCTGTTGAACCCTTCTCTCAATGGATTAATGCTTTTCCAAATATGCAGGGATGGGTACACTTACAAGAAAAGTTTAGGGTGTGAACATTTGCAGTTGATTGTTTACTCTTAAAGTGAACCCAGAAAATGACTCTCTTATTTTATTACAGAACTTGTCCAACTACTTTCACATGTCACGGATCCATGCAAATGCCACCAAAATAGAATTATTCACTGGCAACAAATCAGCTATAGAGTTAAATCCTAACACACCCTACCATCCATTATGTTGGTGTGATATACCTCCAAAAACGTAGGTATTTGCCAACATCTTTTTCCCTTCCATATGTTGGACATGAACTGTGAAGCACACTGAGAATGCCTTCTCATCTAGGTACACAGGTGATATGACTTTAATGTCGCTCTCATATGGCATATACTCTTGTAGACAGTTTGGAGAATCACCAGTTTACATACAGCACATCCTTGGGATGTAGGCTGTCACAACATCACCTAGTGAAAATGGTACCTGCAACTACAACATGCAGTTCTACATTTTCCTCTAAAGAACCTCATTCATGTAGGTAAGCTTCCCTGACTAGGGCACAAGGAGGGATACTAAACCTGGCCCATTACATTGGAAGCATGCACACTTCTATATACAAATCTCTAACAGAAATGCTAAAATGCATGCAGGCATTAGAAATGAGCTAGATACCTTCCAATAAGAAACAGGCAAAGAAGCAAGTCCAGCTTCAAATATCTGTGTTAAGAATTTTGCAGATAACTTGTTCCATTTAGAAAATGTCTTGCTTCTCCTGCATGATGGCTCATAGAACCCCATTCATAGTTTACATCACAGCATAGCTAACTTCAAAGTTTACTTAAACTTTTGGGTTTCTACCTCCATCTTACTAGTTAGGAGCCTTCAGAAACTAAATTCTTATCAGGCAAATGTTGGGGTCACTACCATGCACACCTCATTACTACTTCTAGGGTTGGCTGAGTGACATATCATGTGTCTGCTGTGTTGCAAACCTCACAGTATTCTAAATGGAAAAATCTCTTAACCATATCATTACAGGAATTCAAAACATTCATAAGAAGGTAGGTTAGGGTACTTCTTCAGTTTCTGATTGTGACATTTCCTAACTTGTAACTGATAGGACACTGTCTGATTGTTAGCTTACGCCTCCTTGTGGATGAAGTCCCTGAAGGAACTCGTATGTCCTTACATTATCTCCTGAGTGGTGTGCTGTACATTCTAATTTATAAGCCTCGACTTCGCATCATGATCAGTGCTTAGTTATACTCTTAACTCCATGCTTTATATAGTCATATTTATGTTATGTTATGATTTATATTAAGTAAGTTGTTAAGCCAGATTCATGAAGGTTACCACAAAGTATACATTATGTGTTCACTTTGTGTGCACACTTTCTGAAATCAGAAAAAGTCCTACCATAATGCTTGTGTTGTCTATTCACTCAGAAAGATTACCCTAAGTGCACACATAGTATATACTTTGTGGTAATCTTTATGAATCTGGCATGTTATCTTTTTTGAGTTTCACAAGCTTGTCATATAACAATTATATTTGTTTCTATGATTTCAGGTAACAGCAATGTGTGCAAAGTAATATTGGTTCTTTATCTTACTGTCCCTTTTGTGTATGTTTCATTAGACTGTTAAGATGCTCTGATGAAGCATTTTCTTGATGATGTAATGAAGATGCAATGAAAACCAGCAATACTATTTGGCTAAATAAATTCTTTATTGTTCCAGAACTTGTTTTTGATAAGCTTGATGTCTGAGGAGTAAAATATCACTGTTATATGACAAATGTAGTGAAAAGTAAATAAATAAGAGCCATCAGCAGCAGCCTGAACTCCAGAAAGATTACATGGTCCTGTTTTCATTAAACTCATGATGAACAACATCTCCTGAATAATAACCCAACCAATATCTATTTCCAATCCTTACAGTAACAAAGTGAAAGCAGCATTAACAAGACAACTGTACAATAACAGCATCATAATTAATAAGGCTACCAGCTAATATATTTTGGCATGTTGAAAATTTACACATAAAAAGGGAACGTTGAAAGAACTATAGTAAATCATATTGAATGGCCACATCAAAGCAAAAACATATTATATTTGCAGTTGTCTGTTGAGAAAGATCTAGCTTTGCATGGTTTTGATAGTGGAAAAAATGATAAACCTTTATTCTGCAGTGCATTTCTTAAACTTGTTTATTTACAACAACCTCCATCTATGAGTACTTTTAGTCCTTGGCCTGAAAATGTTTTTTTTAAACAAAGTTGACTGCATTAACACTACAAATGTGGTAATCTTACAATATAATAATGCCTAGTGAAAGTTAACATTCCTTTGCATCTACTTTTCTGAAAATGCTGTGTTCTTTCATAGGTATAGTATTCGCTTTCCAATGCTGATGCTGGTGGTACAAAATTAGGAAATCATACTAAAAGAAATTGCTTGAATCTAACAAATCATTGCTCCAACCAGCCTAAAGCATAGATAAGAATAAATCCCTTCATGCTCCATTTGATGCTTGTAAAATAACTGACTCTCCCAAATCCCTCTCCACTCGCTCTTTTTCAGATTCAGTTACACCTAAATTTCCATAAACTTGAGAACCACCTCCTTCACCCTGCACTATACACTCCAAGGAACTAGCTCCCCTTACATCTTTTTCTTACAAACTGTGACTCTAATTTTTCTTATAGCTTGTCTCTGAATAACTTACTTACCTCTACCTGGAATAACAGTGGCTGATACTTTTTCAGCTGGTCTCTCTTGCCCTGCTGTTCTCATCCCACTCCGTTCACCCTGCGGGCTCACTCCTCTCACCTACCCTTCCCCCAAATCTCACTCACCCCCAGTGCTCCTACATTTATTCTCCCATAGAAATCCCTCCCTCTCACCATCATCGAATCCTCTATCACTTCCTCACCACCCCTTCCTCCACCCTACCTAACTCATACTATCATACCCCTCTACCACCTAAGCCCCATTACCCTCCTCCCTACAAAATCTGACAGCCCCCACCTATCATGATCTCTCTTACTCCTAAAACCTTTATTTACTCATTCATGCTATTCCTTTTTCTATTACCTCTATACCATGCTACCTCCTACACCAATCTCCTTCTACACCCTCCTCCTTTTCCTGTCCACCTCCCCCACACAGCACACGTCCATAACATCTCTGCCTCTCTAGTCCCTTCTCACCCTATCCTTCTCTTAAAAGTAAAACTTTTCCCAACTTCTACTAAAGACTATAAACCTAAACCTATATTTTACCAGTCACATCTATCTATGTGCAAATCAAATATACTTATTCCCTCTCTCACATACCTTTGCCTAGCCGGTGACATTCACCCAAATCCTGGACCAAACTCCTCCCCAACAATCCACCCTTGCATCCATACTAAATCCACCAGTAAATACCTCAAATTCCTCACTGTTAATGCCCAAAGCTTAAACAATAAATTAACCCACTTTCATGCCTGGCTCAATCACAACTCACCTGATATCGTAGCCATCTCAGAAACCTGGCTAAAACCCCATATAAGCGACTCCAAATTCCTTCCCCCTGGATTTCAATCTCTACGATCTGACCGCCACAGTAAGAAAGGTGGCGGTGTAGCATTAATATATTCAAACCAGTTGTCCTTTACCCCATATCCTAATCCCATCCCTTATTTTAACAACGCCGAACTTGTAACCGGCCTACTAAAGATAAACAACCATAAAAGTATCTGCTTCATTTCCCTCTATATTTCCTCAGGTAACAACACCAACACTCTGGAAGACATCCTCTCATGGTCATCCTCTAATATTAAGCTAGAAACCTGTATATTAGGAGATGTAAACATAGACTGGAACAAAATCAATAACCCTAACCCCACTATGTCAATCAATCTATTTAATTACACATAGCTTATTAACTCCATTACTAGGCCTAACAGCGGTGGTGGTGCTGTGGTAGCGTTGTCGCCTTACAGTAAGACGTTGTTTTGTTCGATTCTCAGCTAAAGCATCTTCAGTGTGGAGACATGCGTGAATGGGCGTACTTTCGTTGAAGGTTGTGCATCAGGGCTGGCAACTCGGCATGTAAAAATCTTCTGCCCATCATTAGCAGACCGGAGTTCCGCTGTGGTGACCCCTAATCAGGAAAAGCCGAAAGACTCAACAACTAGGCCTAACAAAACCAACCCCCCTGGCTCCATACAAGACTGGATCCTCATATCTCACCCAAACAAAGTCATAAAATCTGGTGTCATTTCTGACCCATAAGGAGACCACCTCCCTGCCTTTACCAATCGAGCTACCCTCTCCTCCCCTCACTCCCACCACTTCATTCATACTCATAACCTCTCCAACTTTAATCCTACTACTTTTTCTGATTCCCTTAAGCAAGCTAACTGGAACCCCCTAAAACCTCTTCCATTAGATACAGCCATTGAATTTTTCAACACTTCATTCCTAAATTTCCTTAATTCCCTAACTCCAATAAGAACATAAGGAGTAAAAACAAAGACCACCCCATGGCTATTTAAAGACACTAAAAAGATCATGCTACAATGAAACAAAATCTGGAAAACTTATCACTACAATAAACAGCCTGAATCCTTACTTAAATATAAATAACTGAGAAACCTAGCTAAAAAATAAGTTATTAAAGATAAAAAGTCCTACTACATCAAACTACAAGCAAATCATGCAAAAATCCCCAAACAATTCTGGAACTCAGTTAATTCCCTCCTTAGGCCAGATACCAAAAACAATCCCTGTCCTGATAGCAGCAAAACTGACAATGAAATTGCATCTCTATTCAACATCTTCTTTACCACTTCCATTGCTGAGCTTACCAAGACCTTTACCAACAACAATCCTCTACTCCCCCTACCCAACCTTCCCCTCTCTCCTCACCCTCCCCTCCTTCATTCGAATTTAAACCCATCTCCACCAACCTAATAAAGAATCTACACTCTAAACTACTAAACTAAAGCCTTGCTCCAATGCACCTGACAACATTCCTTCCTCCTTCTTAAAAATAACCTCTGATGGTATTGCTCTCTATATCAGCATCCTGATCAATATTTTTTTTTATTTAACATTTGTTGACGGGGAAAGTCCGACTAGGTTCCACAGATCCTGTTTTCAGCGGAGGCCTGGGGAGAAATGCTCCAGAAGCATGTCTTTAGAATGTGGGAGGAAACCAGAGTACCCGGAGGAAACCCACGCGAATGCAGGGAAAACATGCAAACTCCACACAGAAGGTACCCCAGCCGAGAATCAAACCAGAGAACCTCTTGCTGTGAGGCGACAGCATTAACCGCTGCACCACTGCACTGCCCTAATAGATCCCTTCTTGAATCATATGTACCCAAACTTTGGCACACTGCATCCATCCATCCACTCCACAAAGGTGGCAAAAACTGTAACATCTCAAATTTCCGCCCCATAGCCATCCTCTCCCCTATCTCCAAACTTCTAGAAAAATGCACCCACCTTCAGCTTTTGCCTTCCTTACCAAACATCAGCTATTCTCTTCTACCCAACACAGCTTCCGCCCAGGACACAGTACCATCACTGCCCTCCACTCCTTCGAACATACTGTTAACTCAGCTCGTGACTATGGTCAAATAGTATCCTCAGTCTTGCTGGACTTATCTAAAGCTTTCAATACCATCTCCCATACCCATCTACTAAACCATCTATCTAATCTCACTTTCTCCCACAAAACACTCACCTGGTTCTCCGGCTATCTTTCAGACAGGTCCCAGGCTGTCAAATGGGGCCAGGGCACTTCCACCTTCCTTCCTACCTCCACTGGAGTACCCCAGGGTTCCATACTGGGCCCAGTACTATTCAATATCTTTATCAATGACTTTCATAAAGCCATACCCAAAACCAAAATTGTGCAGTATGCTGATGATTCCACCTTGATCTGCTGTGCCTCTAACCTATTATATCTCCAATTACTGACAAAAACAGCCTTCTCAACCACTGAAAACTGGATGCTCCATAACCACCTTGCTCTAAATGCCAATAAAACTAAAATCCTCTTACTGTCTCCTTCAAAATCCTCCCCATCAAAACAAATTCTCTCCAAATTACCAGCCATAACAACTCCATAATAGAGGTCGGATTCCCTCTGCCAAACTTCTTGGTGTCACTATTGATGAACATCTAAACTTCAACACTCACATCCAGCTAAGCATTAAAAAAACCCACATAAAACTTGGTCTACTGTATAGAAACAACCACTTTCTCTCTCCTGCCACAAGACTTACTCTTGCCACTTCCTTCTTCCTCCCCTCCCTACTGTACGGTGCCCCACTGCTTACCAATTTATCCTCTACACTCACCTCCAAACTGGAAACTTGTTACAATAAAATCTCCAGATTTGCTACCAAAGCTAAATCCTCCTCTCATCACTGTCTCTCCCTTCTATCTTTAAATTGGCTTGAACTCCCCAACCAACTTGGCTTTCTCCAAATCACCACAGCCCACAGATTACTATTCCAACCTACAACGTGTCCTGCACTATCCAATATTCTACAACCTTATATCCCTCAACGAACGCTTAGATCCACTCACCAAAACCTAATCACCGTCCAAAAACCCAAGCGCCCTGCTGGTCAACTTCTCCTTAGCTAAAAAAATGGAACTCTCTCCCCCCATCTGTGAGGACCTGCAACAACCTTGAAACCTTTAAATCTCATCTACATTCCTACCTTTATCCAAACAGGAAATGTAACTATACTCTTCACCCCATTCCCCCCAAGCTCTCCTCTGCTTTTACTCCTGGCTAACTGCTCTACCTAGCTAACCTCTCTCACAAATATAGTTAGAATAATATCTAAACTATAATTTCTAACCTCCAGGCTATTTGCCTATCTTTTTCTCACAAATAAAATTGTCATAGTTTGTTTTCTTTGCTGAATGCCACTTGTTGATTGTTATGCTAAGTTCACTTTGTAATCATTCATGTATCTAAACCATGTATTGTACCATGCTTGCATTCTGTATGTATTGTATATGTATTGTGGAGCTTTTCTCCCCGGGCCTCCATTGAAAATGGGCTCCCCAAGCCCAGTGGACCTTCCCGGTCATCAAACTGGAATAAATAATAAATAAATAAATAAATAAATAAAATAATATGGATAAGTGAAAATGGAATAATGCTTTTACATATGAAGAATGTAAAGGGGACAAATTGAATGACTATGCCTGGTGATTATGGGAAAAAAATTGTATAAAAGAATTGAAAGGATTGATAGAATTATACTTTGTGCAGCATGTTTTTGTACTTTGTCAGTTGTCAAAAATTTTTGCTTAATCGAAAGTGCTTCTTAAGGATGTGCTAAAAAACTCGGATTTTAGCTATGGCAGAAAGGATGGGGTTAATATATTGTTATTTTTTTTCTTTAAAATATTTCTTTTTATGTTTTCTTTAAAACAGATTTTTTTAATTAACCTATTGTAAATAATGTATATCCTTTTTTGTAAATATGTAAACATGGCAATTTGATTTTTTGTTTAAAGTAAAGAATCCAAGCTCTTTTCTATGGGGTGGTAGTAGGGAGTGGAGAGCACGTTGCTATGGAAGGCTAGAAGTGTAAGAGCCAAAGTTGTTGGAGGTTGATGTGAAGGGTGTACAACTAAAAAAAAAGACTAGTTAGTGGTACAGAATACAAATTAATTATTGACAGAGTCAGTGCAGAGATATAATTATCTGATAGAGGTTTAGGTAAAGCCAATGGCATGGTGATGTCTTGGTTGGAAGCTATAGAAAAGGTTTTCAAGAAGCCAAAGTGGCTTGTGATTCCATGCTATAGTAGCAGGAGGT
Source organism: Protopterus annectens (assembly GCF_019279795.1). Classification (NCBI taxonomy): domain Eukaryota; kingdom Metazoa; phylum Chordata; order Ceratodontiformes; family Protopteridae; genus Protopterus; species Protopterus annectens. The sequence continues at coordinate 1,778,099,678 of NC_056735.1, forward strand.
GATTTTTTTTCAAGAAGCCAAGGTGGCTTGTGATTTCCAGGAGGTGATTCTTATGATGGAGGAAGTTGAGAGTGACACCAGGTTAACAGAAATAGCAGAGGTGAGGTAACAACCAGGATATGCCAAGAAAGAGTTATGCTACAATTGTTGCAGAAGGGATAAGCATGCTGGAGAAGTACTTAATAGTAAAAAAGAGACAGATGGTACATATAAGAATTAAAAGGTATGAGGTGTGGGTCAAATTAGCTGAGCCAATTGACTCTAAAATTGTGAACATTTATTTCCTGATTCATTAGAGGAGTGGGTGTTTCAATGAATTATTACTTGAGACTTTTTATTTGCTGCAAAGTTATTGGACTATGTGGACAAAAAGAAAAATGTGTTTTCTTGGAATGATTATGTAATTTCCAGTATGTAATTGATGGACAAAAAATGTATTATTGTGCAGTTTACAACCAATGACATTGTTAGAGAAGATATACAAACTTATTGTAATGAACTGTGTAGTATTGTGCATTCAAGTTTTTGAAAATAATGTGATTTGTTTACATGTGTTATCAATCCACGTTGATATTAGATGTACTGTAACATATGTTGGGCCCCTGGAAATGTCTCACTGTTCTAGGGCTGATACACATTTGATAAATGACTCCAATAAAAGGTGCTATAATCAGTGGTGGAAGGGTGCAAATTTCTAAAAATTCTAACTTGCGCAAAATGTGGAAAGGATGGTCATTTGTTGTTCAGCTGTATAAAGGGGAGGAACAATTATGTTATTTATGATTAAATGAATGTCTGTACTACTGAGTATGTTAAAATAGATACTCAAGGTTTAAAACAGAGTGGATGGGTTATAGATGATGAAGATCATGGAGAAACATTGCAAGAAAATGAACAAAAAATGAAAGGGAGTGAATGTTCTGGGTAAGACTCTAAAATGTTACTGACGCAAAATTATTAGAAAAAAGTTGGGTTAATCAAAGAAAGGGAAAAAGGGGAAAACAGGTTTACTTGTCTGGAAATTGAAGAATATGCTAAAGATAATAATGTCCATATCTACAGGAGAAAGGGTGAGGTAAAGGAAATGAAAAATGATGATAGGGGAAATAGTTAAATTTTCATTGTTGTCACTGAATGTGAATATTATTAATAATGAAACTAAATAATTTATTGTTTTTCAGGGACATAGGGCTAGTCTTTTGATTTAATTTCTTTATTAGTTGCAAGGCACACAGATGAGAGACAAAAGGAGCAATGTCAGAAAATGTGGGGTAGAGAACTAGTATGGAGCATGGGAAATGGTATGTATTAAGGGGTACTATTAATTAAGAGTAGTGGAATAAATGTGCTGGATGTGATAGTGGGCGAACCAAGATGAATGTTGATTATTGAATGTGTGGTTAAAAGATAGGATTACAAGTGTATGTTACTGTTAAAAGGACACAGATTTGTGAAACTATTAAACATATGTAGGATGAATATGAATATAGTGATTGTGGATGATTTTAACTCTGATGTTACAGCAAGTAAAGAAAAAAAAATGGAAGTGATGATATGTAAACAAATACTTCATTATTTTCAAATGACTGTAAGGAAGCCGAGGAAGTATACTTATAAAAGGGATACTATATAAACTAAAACTAGATTTTTGTTATATTTTGAAATACATTTAAAGAGGTAGAAAGAAGGTATTAAACTGAAGTATTTCCAGATCATATAGCTGTTTTGTCACTTTCTGAGGATGAGCAGAATATTATTTGGGAAGGAAAATGACTCAATAACTGGTACGTAGGCAAGGTTAAAGTTTTAAGGAAAGAAATACAGAGTTTGTTTAGATAACATAGAATGCTAAAGAGACTTTAAGAAACTTGGACTAAATGGTGGGTGGCATATACATTTAAATATAAAAAGATGTAGAATGTGATTGAAAGAAAATGGCATAAATGTGATAAGAAAATGTGCTTAGAGGCATGCAAAGATCATGGGCCAGCATTAGAAATTGGGGTGTAAATTGTTCGAGAAAAGGGAGGGATATTTATGAAATAAATAAAATTATAGATGTGGTGAATAGACAAAATAAACACTGTAAGGAAAAAGAAGAAACTTTGCCTTTTCTAGGCTCTGATGAAGTCTTTGTTGATTGCTCTAGACAAAGGGTGGGAGAAGCTGGAATAATTGTCATCATCTTTACCTCAGAGATGCAAGGTATAAAGTTAGATTCTAACCTATGGTTATTGACTAAGCTTGTCACAGTCTGCGGACTAATAACTTAATATTTTACTTTTTAGGGGGACTGCAAGCTGACATAATGGTTGAAGTGTTTACTTCAAAGACACAAGGTGCCAAGTTTGATTCTTACCTTTGGTTGCAAATATTGACTTAGGCTTAAAATGGCCCACATGGGCAGATAGCCTACTACTAACCTATGAAACTAAAAACACAACTCTTTATTAAAGTTTTTTACTTCACTTTCACTGCAGCCAGTTCAAGTATTCTTCATGATTTTTTCATATCAAGAGAGGATTATGTTAGACACTGAGGATACGGCAGAAAGGATTTGGGGGAAATAAGATGAAATTATGAGGGTAGTGACTGTTTACATAAGTGTAAAGAAGGGAAATGATGCAAAGTGGGCAGTGAAGGAGATGAACAAAGAGGCTAAGAGATGTTACAGAAAGAGGTGACCACAGCTGTGACTGAAAGTGTTATAAAGGAAGTAAGGGGAAGGAATGTTCCTGGGTATAATGCTATGAATTTTAGAAATAAATGGGTAAGAAATAGAAACAATGTTTTCAAGGGTAAGTAATGAATGTTTTCTTAAATGCTTGGCAGAGGAGGAATTTTTTAAATGGATAATAAAGTTATTTTAATAAAAAAGGGGTTGTAAAAAGAAAATGAAAAATTGGAGTTTTAACTCATTCACTTCAGTGGCACTTTGGAGGTTTGTACTCTAACTTCCAATTATTGCATCCTGAGGTTTTTGACAAAATCTGATTGGGAGGGATTCATGAAGGTACCACAATATATATACCTCAGTGTACACATCTGTGTATCTTTATGGTATTCAGCAAGCACCTTAACCTGGTGCTGCATGGTCCTGTAGCTCAAAGACGTAGCACTGTGTAGGGCTGACCCAGTGTGCTGAATGCTAATGAATCAGTCTGTGGGAGAAGTATATGCTAATTAGCCATGTATTCTCTCCCCCAAAACTGCCTCCAGGAAGGCATCTAAATGACAAGTGATTCAAGAAATCACTTGGCCCTGTGTATCACCATGTCTGTCCCTGCCGCATAGCAGTATTGAACATGGCCCAAAGGGCATGTTCAACTATCTACTGCAACCATGGTATGGGGATGGGTGGGGTGGGGTGGTAGTGGTTAGACACCAGGAATGCATTCAACATAAGTACCTTAATGGCCCTGGCATCAGTACAGGGATCAGAGGGAGGGGGTGATTACTAAACATTAGGGATACATTCAATGTAAGTGCCTTAATGGCACCAGCATCAGCAGCAGTAAGAGGATTGGGGGTGGAGGGAATCACTAGATCCTCATTTATTCTACAAATGTGCCATAATAGCACATGCACTATTGTGGTGCTCTAGGGTGGGGAAAGCACAGGAGGGAGGACAAGTGAGAGGGTCAGGGACAAACAAGGCTGTCAAGAACACACATACTGCATCTTTTACACACACAGCTTACCACACACATAGATATTCTTATGCTGAGTCACTTTAAAGAAACCTTCCCAAACCTCAAAGACCTCTTAAGTAGTCAAACAGCAACATACATCCTCTGCAAACACTAAAATCACACACCAAAAGCAACACTTAACACCACACATAAGCCTACACCCAATGATCCCACAAGAACGAAGTCCATAAAACAAGCAAACACTTTACCTAGTACTCCTGTAGTAGGGGAATCTATTGTACAGATGTCCCTCTCTTCAGGCTGAACAAGGAGAAGATATTGATTTGTTGCCTATCTGGAGCCAGGCTGAACAAGGAGAAGATAATGATTTGTTGCCTATCTGGAGCTAGGATCCACAATATCATGCATGCACTCAAGTCACTGCACCACAGGTACCAAGGATCCACAATATCATGCATGCACTCAAGTCACTGCACCACAGGTACCAAGGATCCACAATATCATGCATGCACTCAAGTCACTGCACCACAGGTACCAAGGATCCACAATATCATGCATGCACTCAAGTCACTGCACCACAGGTACCAAGGATCCACAATATCATGCATGCACTCAAGTCACTGCACCACAGGTACCGAGGATCCACAATATCATGCATGCACTCAAGTCATTGCACTGCAGGTACCAAGGATCCACAATATCATGCATGCACTCAAGTCACTGCACCACAGGTACCAAGGATCCACAATATCATGCATGCACTCAAGTCACTGCACCACAGGTACCAAGGATCCACAATATAATGCATGCACTCAAGTCACTGCACCACAGGTACCAAGGATCCACAATATAATGCATGCACTCAAGTCACTGCACCACAGGTACCGAGGATCCACAATATCATGCATGCACTCAAGTCACTGCACCACAGGTACTGAGGATCCACAATATCATGCATGCACTCAAGTCACTGCACTACAGGTACCAAGGATCCACAATATCATGCATGCACTCAAGTCACTGCACCACAGGTACCAAGGATCCACAATATCATGCATGCACTCAAGTCACTGCACCACAGGTACCAAGGATCCAAAATATCATGCATGCACTCAAGTCACTGCACCACAGGTACCAATATGATTCTATCATAGTCCATGTGAGTGCAGATGACCTTAGACATACCTTAGCACACTATACGAAAAAAGACATTATGGATCTCTCTGAATAGGTGTCATAGACAGGTGCATGCCTTTCATTGCCCAGCATTCTACCTTCACCAAGGATGATGCCACAGTATGAATAAAAAATGACTGATTCTAATAACTGGCTTAGTTTTTGGTGTCACTCAAGGAGGATCCAATATCTATCAGCATGGAGGACCTGGTTAACAGACCATGTTGTTTTGCTAAGGATGGACTGCACCTGTCAACCCTGGGCTTTCAGAGATTGGCTAAAACTTTATCCACCCCTTAGAGCCTGTTTTACTTAATGTCAAAATGACAAAAATGGTAACAACAAAAACAGAAAAAAAACTTCAAAGCAACCTTAAGATGTTACTGCTCAGTGCTAGCAGCCTAAATAAGAAACTCCATTCCCCACAAGCTCTCCTCATTCTAGAGAAAGTGGACATCTGTGCTGTTACTAAAACTTGGTTTAAAGCCACAGAAATTACTCTAGCAATGCGTGACTACAGTGCTTCCCAGACATTTAGGCCAACAGCAGCATTGACAGGGGCTAAAGGTTGAGGTGTCTTGGTTAAATGGGATGATACCCTGGAGTTTATCCACATCTAAGCCTCCATAGACAAGGTTCCTTACCATGTCCTGGCCAGCTACAGGTCATCCTCTATGACCTACAAGGCTCAAAACTCTTATATAGGCATATTAGAGGTGCTCATAATTCAACTAAATATCCTATTCATGGGAGATGTTAGCTATCCCTCTATAGACTGAGAAATGTACACTACCTCTAACTGAAAGGCACAGCATTTCCTTGATTTTATCAAAATGAACACCCTGCACCAGATAGTGCCCACTCCAACCAAAGGATCAAACATACTGGACCTAGTATTCACCAACATGGGAGAGCATTGCACCCTCCCCTGTGTCACATCCTCATTGGTGAGGTCAAACCACAAAGCTGTTTCCTTTGAAATAAAAATTAACCTGGAAAACCCAACTAAACTCATAACAGTTAGGAACTATTCTAAAGCAAACTACATCCTATTAAGCAATAATTTTTCAAAACTCACAGCTCCTTCAAACCATGAGAACACAGCAACCTTTGCAGAATTATTCACAGAAACCATGTACAAACATGTAAATTACTGTATTGAGGCTGTTGAGAATACCAAAATGCCAAAAGTAAGCCAAGATGTAACATCAAAAACAAACCCACTTGTGGAATTCTTACCTTAACAGGGTATGTATAACAAAAGAAATAAAAGTCATGGCCAAAATCAGGAAGGACAACTCTCATAAAGACAAGAGCTCTCTAATTCAACTAAAAAAGAAACTAAGAAGTCTAATAAAGTTCAACAAGGCCATTTACAAGGTCAGAATAGCTTCCCAGGCTGAAACAATCACATGGCCTTCTTCAGCAATGTCAGGAACCTTAAAGGTGACACTCAGCAGCATGCAGAACTAGTTGTAAATAGTACAACCTTCACTGACCAGGGTGACATAGTGGCTTCACTGTCTGATAACTTTAGCTCGAACTTCACCCCCTCACACCCCCCACTACCCCCTGTGAGGTCCCCTCTAGCATATCTCCCCCAACTACCAAAAGGGAGAAGGGTCTGGTGGCATTCTGTAAGGTCAAAAACACTGCTTCAGTAGGCCCCCAAAATATCCCTGGTTGCTTCCTAAATAACCTAAAACATGATCTAGCAGGACCACTTGAGGCACTTTTCAACTACAGCCTCAAAACAGATTACATGCCAGGTGAATGGAGGGCTGCAGTGGTCATCCATCTTTATAAGGGTGGATCATTATCTGATCCCTGGAACTACAGAGCCATCAGTCTGGCAAGCATACTATGCAAAGCCATGGAAAGAATTATCATTGAAATGATCGACAAGGACATTGACACTCTACAGGCACTGGACCCATCCCAATTTGGCTGTGTTAGGGAAAGGTCTTGCCTACTCAACCTGGTAGACTTCTTCAAGGGGGTCATCAAGGCTATGGATGAGGGGAAAATGGTGCATACTGCCTACCATGACCTGGCCAAGGCATCTGATACAATAACCTACTCGGGTATTATTGATAATCTCTCAGTACTAGGCATAAATAACTACATAACACACTGGATTGCTGACTGGCTCACAGATAGGGCCCAAGAAATCAGGATCAGTTAGACGGCCTCCCCCAGGAAAATGGTTACCAGTGGAGTACCCCAAAGTTCCATGTTCAGGCCTCTACTATTTGGCATCTGCTTCTCAGAAGTCAAGGCTGATATCAAAGGCTTCTGGCTCACCAAGTTTGCAGATGACTATAAATTGGGAGCTATAACAGACTCCCCTCATGACACAGCATCTTACCAAACAGTCTAACTCAAACAAATAACTGGTGCCAAAGCCACAGATTAAAACTCAACATGAAGAAATGCATTATAGTGGCCTTTAGTAAATCTCCACCCAAGCTAATTACTCCATTGATAAAACAACCTTAAGCGTTGACCCAATAGTTAGGGATCTGGGAACATATGGAGACAGTAATCTGCCCTTCAACCAGCACATAGCCAAGATTATCATTCTACGATCCCCAACTCATAAGCAAAGGTATGGCATCCAGGTCTTAGGAAATTATAGTACCACTCTACTCAGCCCTTATTAGACATATCATTGAGTACAATACCCACTTTGACATGCCCCTAACCAGACACCTGCAACAGTTGGAACACCCCCACAAGTTCCTTACCAAGAGAATCCAGGGTATGAATACCCTGTCTTACACAGACCTCCTTAAGGCCTTATCTCTGTATTCAGTCTTCTGCAGTTACTTTGAGGGTGAACTATGCCTGACATATAAGTCATCCTCAGATTCTGTTCTGGTTGATCTCTTGCACATCTGCAAAACAAACAGTGCCAGAAACACCAGATCCAAGGAACTGAACTTTACCCAAGCTATGCATCTCAAAGGATCCTTGCACTATGCAATAAGCTCCCCATCCACATGAAGGAGTGTTCATCCCTAACCCTAATCAAACAAAACCTTGATCACTGGATGGGAAATTGCAAATTCACCCATTGTCTGTCTCCCATGTCTCTGATGGACAGAGGTCAACAATAAGTAAATAAATCCCCAACTAACATACTCCCCCCATACATCCCTTAGTTACCTACTTTCTGACATACTCCATCATATAGGCATTAGGAGTACTTGGGGTCAAAACTGGGTGGAGTTACATGGCTAGGCTTATAAATACCCAGTGGTAATCAGCTTAGTATAAACCTATGAACCTATGAACTGGGACTATGTTATGATTTGTGTGTGTGTGTGTGTGTGTGTGTGTGTGTGTGTGTGTGTGTGTGTGTGTGTGTGTGTGTGTGTGTGTGTGTTTATGTGCACGTGTGTTTGAATATGTGTGTGTGTGTGTGGGTGAGTGACTGGGGTGGAGGGGGAATTCCATTACCTACGTGTGAAGCAGTTTACTACTGTGATGTGCAGATTAACAATGATTTGCACTTTGCAGTTATAACTGCTATTCAGAGACATGCAAATTAGCTGATAATTAGGTCTTACCTTGTCATGGCTATCATGTCTTTGAATCACAAATTACCTTATTGTGGGAGCAGGGTCTTTTTAGTGTGAGGCATACAGTTCATGCTAGATCCTTTTAATGAATCCTCAGGATTATGTCCTCACATTTCAAACAAATGTTCATACCTTAGAAACCATAAGGGTTGCTAAAGAAAAGTGAATGCGAAATTGTTCAGCACAAACACATCTTATAGCTTTGAGGTAGTGAAGTAATTACTCACAGAAGAATGTTTCATATAAATCTGTTAAGGTAGTCGAGAATAATACATAGACATTTTTAAGTGATCCAGTAATGAGAACAGGTTAGTTTAATGTCAGAAATATTTAACCACCACATGATTAGTATGATAGAATATGAACTGATTTAAGGATAAAAATGTAATTTTAATACATATATACATTTCAACTTAATAAGTATAAGCTTACACAATTTTGTGTTTCTGTGTATTGAAATATAATCTAAATTTAAAATTGTGATTTAAATTATTTTATACTTAACTCTTCACATGATTTAGAAGATATAATAAATATATAACTTAGTTATAGCACCATGTGTCACACATCTTTTTATTAGCATAGTTTTTGGTTGTGTACCTCTCATCCTTTTCCTACTGAACAGAAATGGCTTTAATTAACTATATGTATCTTCCTTCTTAAATCATTACAGGTCTGTGGCATCTGTAATATCAGTGATAGGATGTGTTACATCTGACCATTTTTGGAGAGATACAATGTTTAGTTTGCCTTTTTTGTACATACATATATACATAGACACATACATTCATGCACACATATTTTTTAGACACAGGCAATAATGTCCTTATAGCCTTCTGGTATACCAAAAATGTGATTCCCATAGTAACTATCCAAATTGTTTTTAAAATATCTAACTAGTGCTTGCTTTAATGTAATATGGTAGTCTGTTCCATTTGTCAGCTACTCCCTCAGAGAACCACTTAGTAGACTTCTCATTCTTATAAAATCTCCCACACAGTCTGTCTGATGATTCTGTACTACTCTTTCATAACCTCAAACATTTCCAACGGTAGTGTCTGTAAATGTTTTATATACCTGAGTAAGGTCTCCTAGAGATATATGTATGAGACGCTGTACAAGATCAGAATTTTTAATCTTTCATAAAATCTTTCTACTGTACTCTTTCCAGTTTACTCATTTCACCTTGTGGACAATTTTAAGCTAAGCAAGTTTCCCTTTTTATGATAAAATTAACCTATCCCATTTGATTAGAAATTGGCCTTTCCTATCCCAATGTTGATAATTACACATTACCTATAATGAGAGTAACTGGGATCATACCATAGATAATTTGAAGGGATCCATGTATGGGATAAACCATTTAGAAGTTGCCTCTGTTCATTAGTAGTATGGGGGGCAATCCTGGGAGTAAATTTTCTGTTTTCCATCCATAGATCCAAGTTTCTTTTGAATATAGACAGGGATGAACTTTGTTTTATGTGGATGGGAAGCCTGTTCAAGAGCAGTGGTATTCCCTGTGAGATAAACCTGTTCCTCCAAACTATTTTCTTGATGTTGCAGAAGAAGTTTAGATGCCAGTATTGAGTACCTCTGATGCCATTTGACTTGATGATGTGGAGTAAATCTATCAGCACTGGGTCAGAGGATGTCTTGTATACCAGAGACAGGTCACCTCTTAGCAGTCTATAGCATACTGAGTATAGTGACAGAGCTTTGAGTTGGTCCATGTAGAACATGTTGTTTAGGCTTCTACACTTTTAGTAAGATATCTCTGTGGACACTCCAGTTGCTGCATGTGTCTGTACAGATACATGCCAAAGGGGGCATTATATTCAATGGCTGGCCCCGTGAGGCTGAGTAAAGGGACAATGACATCCCTAGATTTAGACACAATACTTTTGTCTATAAACTATGCAATATATAAAGTTCTTAAAACATTTTCATATTTTTTATTCCTAATGTAACTTGCAAATGATGATTTCATCATTTCTGGTTTCACAGACTTTATAAATCTTTTAATACAGTATGTAGTTTTATAACTAAAATTAGATAATCAGTTGATATGCTCAGAAAAACTCAAAGTTGGATCTACCCATATACCCAGGTCTTTAAATGAAGTCACAAGTTCAATCATTGTGTGCTGTACTAAATATACACCCGCCAGTCTATGTCTTCCAAATATCATATGCTTAGTTTTTGATGTATTTACCAGCATATTATTCTTCTGTGTCTGAATGGTCAATTTAGTCCACTTTATTTGCAGAGGCATGCCCTGTCTGTAACAGATATAATCGCTTTACTCTTTTTCAAGACATCTGAATGCAGACTATGGAATATCTCAAATGAATAAAAAACATGGATATGAAAGATACAACCTAAAAAAAGTATAGGCCTAGGAACAGCCCTGTGGGACACCCTGCCTGTAATTGAGAATTGCATGTGTCCAATTGCTGTATGATACTTGCAATGTCTCATTTATTAGCCATGCAACTATTCATCTTATCAAGATTACATTAGTCTAGGAAAGCTAGTATCCAAGGAGAGTTGGATGTTAGCTATCTAAGAAAATATGTATGTTTTATATAACAACTTCTATTTAGGTTTGATTGTTTGTGTTGTGCAAATTTAAATGATTTTAACAGTCTCAGATATACATTGTTAAATGCATATGGTTTGCAGTATTCAGACTAAAAGTTCAAGTTGCAATTATTTTGATTCATATGGTATAACAGTACAAAGAAAATGATCACCCTACAGTTTTATCTATAAATATTAATCATTTGAATAATATAAACCCTTTATTTATAAATAACTAAAGCTGATATTGGTTTCCTTCAAGAGACTCATTTAATATGACAAGACTTAAGTAAAACATTAAAAAATTAAGCAATTAATGGAGTTTCTATTTATAAAGAAAAGAGAGAAGAGTTACAATAATTTTATGGAGGAAGTCATAAGTCAGGCCTAAAATCATACACAAATATTCTGATTTTAAGGGCAGGGTTTTAATGATAATACTGTAATTTCAAAGAAAAATATATACTTTGGCTAATTTATATTGGTTTCCCAGAATGGGGGCTAAACTGATTAGAGTACAACTGGATATACTTTTAAATAATTGGAAGGAAAGTATAATTTTAGTGGGTGATTTTAACTGAATATTAAGTAATAAGAGATAATGCTAAGAAAGAACTCAGAATATTAGTAGTAGTAAAAACCTTTAGAAATGGACAGAAAATTTGATCTTACGGATGTAGTAGACTACTTTGAAACTAAATCTTAAAAAAGGGAAATTGTTAAAATTAGAATGATACATTGCCTGTTGTCTAATCAGATCTATTTACTTTGATATTTCAGGAAATGAGATTATTACATGATTTATCTAGTAACAAATCAATTGGTGTAATAAAATTGGACAAAGGGGGCAGGGTTGTGGTTATGGATACTGAAGATTATATAGGAAGGATGAATGATCTTTTACATGATAAGAACACCTATGGATTAGCCTTCTTAAAGAGGTGAATATTTAATATAACAAAATATATATGTTCATTGAAGACTTAGCTTTTAAACAGAGGTGAAAAGTGAGTACACAGAATGTTTTGATGGTCTCCAAACTCATGATTCCTACAATATTTTGCATCCCTAAAGCACACAAGTCCATTGAAAATCCACCTATGAGACCAATAGAGGATGCCAGGGGTGTATTATACAACCTTTAGATATTTACATTTATAAAATGATTAAACCATATTTTAACAACATTGATGATTTACTAAAATATTTTTTGCATTTTTTGAGTAATGTTACTTTAGGTATCTATAATGTATACAGGTATTTTGTCACCTTGATATTAAAGACTTATATAAGTGCATTCCACATAATATATATTAACATGGTTTTATGAACTATTGTGTGAATGGGATGCCTTTTCTAATATTGAGGTAAATTTTTTGTGTGAATATATGGAATTGGTATTCTTTAATAATTATATTTTGTTTGAAGGGAAATGCTATTAGCAAATTTTAGGTGTAGATCTACTGCATTGTGAAAAACATTGTTTACATTTGCCCACTGTATTGTAGAGTGTATTTTCAATTTTAGATGACATTTTTATTTATTTTTTATCAATCAGTTTATTATGTATATCACTTCCACAACTAAGTTTTTAGAAATTTCTTATCAGATGGCTCATGATCACATTCATTTTTTAGATGTAGTAATTAAGAAAGATAAGAGACTTGGGTGTTTTACTTCAAATATTTTTAGAAAATCAACTTTCATATTAATATTTGCATTTTGAAAGTAATCATCTGTTACATCAGGGAAAAAAGTTAAGAGAAAGTTTATCCATTTAGCTCACAAGGTATCAAGTATAGACTAATTTTTGTTAGAATTTAGGACCTTGTGAGCTATGTGTCTTTGTAGGGGATACCACAAGACATTTATAGAAACTTTTTTTGAAGATATATTAAATAAGATGTTTGGGATATATACCCTATTACTGGGATTTAAATCCATTAAGTATAAAGATGCTACTTGTTAGAAGTTTGAAGCCGCGGTGGTACAGCGGTAGTGTTGTTGCCTCACAGCAAGAGGTTCTCCTGTTCGATTTTCAGCTGGAGTACATTCTGTGTGGAGTCTGTATGTCCTCCCCATAGTCAAGTGGCCTCCGAAAGACATGCATGAATGGGCATGCCTTCGCTGAAGGTTGGGCATCGGGCTGGCAACTCGGCACCATAAAATCGACTGCCAATCATTAGCGGACCGGAGTTCCACTGTGGTGACTCCTAACCAGGAAAAGCCAAAAAGACAAACAACAACTTGTTAGAAGTTTGGGTTTTCTAAGATCCTTGTTCTACAATATAATGCAATGAATAACATTATTAAGAATTTCATTGGTTAACACTGGGATGCATTTAGACATGCTCCTGAGTTATAGGAGTGTGTTGGTGATCGACCTAGGTTTATTTATAAGAGGTTTGTAATGTCAACAATATGTTTGTTTACACTGGGATACATTTAAACATGCTCCTGAGTTATATGAATGTGTTGGTGATCGACCATGCTCCTGAGGTAAGAGGTTTGTAATGTTAACAGCATGTCTGAAAGAGGCAAGGGGCTGCATGGATTAGGTGCTGAGGCCACAAACAGGTGCAGAGCATGTAGCCAGTCTAAGCTTATTTTATAGGTTGTTACTAGGCTAAAGACCAAGCCAAAGAGGTGCAGAACATGCAGCCAGTGTAAGTTTATTTTAACTGACAGTTTACAGGCGCATAGGTTGTTACTAGGCTAAAGACCAAGCCAAAGAGGTGCAGAATATGCAGGCTGTGTAAATATATTTTAACTGACAGTTCACATGTTCATATGTTGTTTCTAGGTTAAACACCAAGCTAGTTGCACACCTCAAACCATTTGGGTCCTGTGTATCATGGACAGCTATATATGGTTGAGGGGGTATGTTAATAGGGAAGCAACTTTTCTTAATTGACAGCATCTCTCCATAAGGGACAAGGTGGCCATTCCAGGGGTAAATTTATGATTTTGTATTCACTTGTCAAGGTTTTGTTCGAATACGGGCAGGGATGAGATCTGCTTTACATGGATAGGGAGCCTATTCCATAGTGTGGGGATCCTTTGGGATGCATATCTGTTTCCACAGCACATTCTGTTTATGTCAGAAGTGAAGTTCAGATCCTTGGATCTAGTGTTTCTGGTGCTATTTGTTTTGCACATGTGCAACAGATCCACTGAGACTGGGTCTATGGAAGATTTGTAAGCCAGGCAAAGATCCCCCTCAGCAGCCTGTAGAAGATGGAGTATAGAGACAAAGCCTTTAGGCAATCCGTGTAAGACAGGGTATTACAGGTGTCTAGTTTGATACATGCCAAAGGGGGCATAATATTCAATGACAGGTCAGATAAGAACAAGCAGAGTGGTACTATAACTTCCTTGGGCATGGATGCTCTACCCTTATTAATAAGTTAGGCAACATAGAATGATTTTTTTATTATCTTAACTATGTGTTAATCAAAGGCAGACTGCTGTCTATATATGTTCCCAGATCCCTTACTATAGGATCGACTCTTAGGGTTTTTTTATCGATGGAGCTGTTAACTTGGCTTGACAGTTATCAAAAGGGTATTATAATGCATTTTTCGTAATTGCGTTTTAGGCCATGGCTTTGTCAGCAGTCATTTGTCTGTGTTATACCCACTTTCAAGATACTGGTGTCTTGAGGGAATTTATAATAGCTCCCAATTTACAGTCATCTGTGAACTTGGGGAGCCAGTGAACTTGAACATTAGCCAAACAGGAACGGACCCACTATAGAGCCCTGGGGTTCTCCACTGTTGGTCTGTCTCTTGGTGGAGGTGGTCTCACTGATCCTGACATTTTGGGTCCTGTCTGTGAGCCATTCAGCAGTCCAGTGAGTTATGTAAGGATTTACGCCTCGCTCAGAGAGCTTGTCAAGAATGCCTGTGGGGGGTATTGTATCTTATGCCTTAGCCAGGTCATGACTACTTCAACTAACACAGTTCCCACAGTGCCCATGACACATGGCAACACTAGTGTCTCACCCACCAAGCCTGTAAGGCGTAACACTCAAAAAACACATTTTCTTGTCAATGGAGACTCCATAGTGAGACACTCAATGTCCTACTTACCAGGTTGGACAAGGAGAAAGTCATGGTCAGCTGCCTGTCCAGTGCCAGGATTCATCAGATCACGCATGCACTCGGGTCTCTCAGCAACAAGTACCATTATGACTCTGTCATAGTTCATGTTGGAGCAAACAACCGGAGATGTACTTCACTTAACTATATGAAGATAGACATGACTGAGTTATCTGAGTATATGTCCAAGGCAGGTATGTCCCTAGCGTTGAGCAGCATACTACCCTCACCTAGAATGATGCCACATTATAAAAAAAATGATCGATTTCAATAATTGGCTTAGTTTTTGGTTTCATTCAAAGAGGATCCAAATTCTGTCAGCCTGGGAAGTCATGGTCGACAAACCCCACTGCTTTGCCAGAAGTGGTTTTCACCTGGCACCACTAGGCTTTCGGCTGTTGGCAAAGGCTCTTGCCTCCCTCATAGTGTCTTTTTTAGGCAAGGTCTCAAAAACAAGCTTACTGATGTGAAATTTGCCAGTCATAACAAAATATGGGTCATGCTGCTAAATGCTTGGAACTTAAACCAAAAACTGCACACCCTGGAAGCACTTCTGTCACTGGAAGATGTAGATATCACTGCAGTCACAGAAACCTGGTTCAAGGCCTCAGATAGTACCCTAGCCTTGCAAGGCTACAATGTCTTACACACCTTCAGACCACAAAACTAATGTGTGAGAACCAAAAGAGGCAGTGTTTCTATCTATATTAGAGATAAATTCACCTCCTGTCTAGTTAGACTGGACAACTCCATGGAGTTATTCCTTGTTCAGGTTCCTGTGTGTAAGACCCCCATTCAAGTCATAGCCAGTTATAGATCCCCCTCCATGGGTCATAATGCTCATGAAGCCTACTTGACCAAAGTCAATCCAAATATTCCTGAACACTCTGGTTATAGGGGATTTCAGTTATCCCACCATCAACTGGGAAACCTACTCTAGCCCTAACTCATGAGTGCAAAAATTCCTTGACTTTGTTAACTCAAATGCCCTGGAAAAAATTGTTCATACCTCGACAAGATGAACAAACATACTAGATCTGGTCTTCACTAACATGACAAACAGATGCACTGTAGGACCCTCATTAGTTAAATCGGACCACAAATCAGTCACCTTTGAGCTGACACTAACACCAGAACTCACAAAGGGCAAAGCCAGACTAAAAAACTTCACCAAGGCAAACTATACCCTCCTAGGGGAAAGTATAACTGCATTCCAAGCCTCACCCCCAGCTGGAAGTGGTAACTACACTGAAGCTTACACTAAAGCCTTGTACAATCACTTGCATATGTGTATAGACTTGGTTGTACCAGAAAGGGTCAAAGCTAAAGCCCCAAGTAAATACAAGCTGCCATGGGGGACATCCAGCATCAACAAACTTTGCAACAAACACAAAAAGTTGCTTTTCAAGAAAACAAAGGCGAGGCCCCGACTATGGAAAAGCAACCTTCTGAGCCTAAACAGGCAAATAAGACAAAATGTCAAATCCTCTAAGGGCATCTTTGAGAAAAACTTAGCAAGCGCAGCCAAGGATAATCATAAGGCCTTTTACAGCTATGTATGTAGTCTAAAAGGTAAGACCCAAGCATAAAACACAGCCTCTGTGAAATCTGATGGCATTCCAGGCTGTCTTCTAAACAGGCTAAAACATGAGCTAGCATCACCATTAAGTACCCTTTTCAATCACAGCCTAACCATGGGCTTTGTTCCTCCAGAATGGAGAACAGCAACAGTTATTTCTCTCTACAAAGGTGGCTTAGCAAAAGACTCAGGGACTCATCTGTAAGGCCATGGAATGTATCATTATGGACCTCATAAATAAAGACATAGGTGACCTCCAAACCCTGGATACAACCCAGTTTGGCTTTGTTAAGAGAAGATCCTGCCTTTTCAATCTGGTGGATTTCTTCGAAAATGTGACCAGGCCATTGACGAGGGCAAAAATGTGCACGCAGCATACCTTGACTTGGCAAAGGCTTTTGACACAATCCCACACTCAGGCATTACTGATAAACTTAGCAAACTGAATGCAAACCCTTGTTGTAAGATGGGTTGCCAATTGGCTCACAAACTGGACACACACTATCAAAGTGGGTGAGTCCACATCAACCAGCAGACCTGTCACCAGTGGGTTAGTAAAAAGGTCAGTGCTGGGCCCCCTACTGTTTGGTATATACTCCTCAGAAGTTCAGGCCAAAACTAAGGGGTTGTGGCTGACTAAGTTTGCTGATGACTGCAAACTAGGTGCACTTATTGAATCCCCAAATTATGTCAGTATATTTCAGGAGGGTCTTACGCAGACCGACTGGTGTCTTAGTCACTGTCTCAAACTGAATGTAAAGAAATGCATCATCATTCCCTTCGGTAAAAACAATGTCTCTTCACACTATCAAATCAACAACAATACCCTAATGTACCTATGAAGTGGTAAGGAATCTGGGATCACAAGTTGACTGCGACCTTAAGTTTGACCACCATGTATCTATTGTAGTACGGAAGGCTTTCTAAGTAGCACACTAGATTAGTAAAGGCATTGCCTCAAGAGAAAAGAGGTTATAACCCCCCTCTATACTCTGCACTAATTAGACCCATAATTGAGTATAATGCCCCATTTGGCATGTAGCATACAAAGCACCTACAGTAACTGGAGAGACCTCAGAGGTTTCTAACAAAGAAGATCAAGGAACTCCAGCATGTACCTTACACAGACTGACTAAATCCCTGTCACTATACTCTGTATTGTATAGACTTCTTAGGGGAGACTTATGCCTGGCTTACACAGCAATCTCAGACCCAAACCTAATGAACTTACTGCAGATCTGTAAATCATACAGGACTAGAGCTACCTATTCCAGGGACCAGAATATGGCTTGCGACTTAAATAGAACATGCTGGAGGGACAGATGTGTCTCCCAGTGACTGCTGCATCTTTGAAATAGGCTACCAATTCATGTGAAACAGAGCACCTCTCTGACACTGTTCAAAAGGAACCTGGATGAGTGAATGGGGCACCGTAAATTCTTACCAGGGATAGTGCCCACAACCTTCCTGGACATGGGCAATCATTACTAAATACAGTCCTGGGTATTGACTAGCATATCTATGATATTACCTTGGGATGAAATGGCTAGGCTTGAAATAACCTTCGAGTCGATAGCCTAGTAAACTCCTATGATCTTATGATACTATGCACTGTTTTATCCTTGTCCATTGCTTTGGTGACCCTCTCAAAGAAGTCTACCAAGTTAAGTAGGCATGATCTTCCCCTAAAAAAGCCATATTGTGATGGGTCCAGTGTTTGTAGGTTGCCAATGTCCTTGTTTATCATTTCCATGATAATTTGCTCCATGGCTTTGCATATTAGACTTATTAGACTGATGGGTATGTAGTTCTGTGGGTTAGTTGATCTTTGTGGAGGGGCATGATTGCTGCAGTCCTCCATTCACTTGGAATATAGCCTGTTTCAAGGTTATGGTTGAGTAGTGCATCAAGCGGTCCTGATAGGTTAGCTTTTAGACTGTTCAGGAGGCAGCCAGGGATGTTGTCAGGACCTGTGGATGTGGTGTTCTTGGCTTTAACAAATGCTGCCATAGCTGGGGGAAGTACATTGAAAGAGTTGTACCCAGACTTAGGGAGTCTATGACAAGAAAACAAAATCAGAGATCCTATACAGGAATTAGAGATATTTTGGAACTGGGGAAATGAAAAGGCACAAATGGAAATATTTATGGAAAACAATTATGCCAAAGTTAGAAGAAGATGAGATTCAACAATTAGTGCCTAAGACAGAAAGCAATAAAGTAAAAAAAAATTATGTATAATCAACTAGTAGAAAAGTCTTCCTGTGCAAGTTTGTACAATATAAGGCAAGAGAGCAATAAAGATCTGGAAGACTTTATTTAATAATGTAGAACTTCAGGTCTGGCTTCATATAGACTCATTTCAATTTTAAAACATGCTCATAAAGTGATTATATCTATATTAGCTGATAAAATTGCACAGATATTTCCAGAGTTGATAGATATGGATCAGTGTAGTTTTTTTGAAGGGGGGGGGCAAATATTTGATTACATTAATATGATGATTTGGAGAGAAGTGAAGTATAAGAAACCACCACTATTGTCAGTGAGTCTTGAATCAGATGAAGCATTCATTAGTGTCGGCTAGGATTTTAGAGTTGGAGCTATAACATTTGTGTTATCTGATAAAATGTTAGGATTAAAAAAGAAGGATACATGCAGGGCCAGAAGTAAGAATCAAGGTGGGAGAGTTATTCTCTGACAAGCTGTATAAGAAGTGGTAAGCTCTTGATCTGGCTATGCATAATATGATATAAGCAATGACATGATTGTAGTCCCTCTAGTCTTGTAAACAGGTCAAATGTATTTTTTTTAATCAAAGAAACTTTAGATGGTAATTAATAAAGAGTTAAAAGAATTTATTTGGGAGGGGAAGTGGGCAAGATTTCCACACATTTAGATAGGACCCAGGAAGTTAGGATAGAGGAGACCACTTCCACAAAGTGGCCATTCACGAGTGGAGTCCCTCTGGGCTCTATGCTGGGCCCGCACCAATTTTGCTATTTACTTCTTGAAAGTCAAAGCCAGTGTCAAAGGTAAATACCTGGCTGACCAAGCTTACATATGACTGCAAAGTAGAAGCAGTCATAGAATCCCCCAAGTCACTAACATTCTACAGGAAGGAGTAACACAGACAAATGACTGGTGCCAAAACTACAGCTTAAAACTCAATGCCAAGAAATGCATAATAGTACCCCTGGGGAAGTCAACCACCCTAGGAAACTACCTCATTGATTTTAAACTCCTAAGAGTGGACTCAGTAAACAGCGGTTTGGGTATTTATGCGGATAGTAACCTGGCTTTCAAACAACATGTGTCTCAGGCTGGCAGGAAATCATTCTATGTTGCTCGATTTATAAGCAAGGACATGGCATCTAGGCCCAAGGAGGTGATTGTTCCTCTGTATTCAGCTGTCATCAGACTAATTGAGTACAATGCTCCCTTCAGTATGTATCTGACCAGGCAAGCTGGAATGTCCACAGATGTTCCTCACAAAATGAAAACAGGGTATGTGTGAAGATATGTGAAGGCTGCCAGCCTAGCCAGATAGAATTTTGTAGATAATTCTTGTCATTTGTAAATATTAATATAAACTTGTTCTCTTAAATGGAAGAAAATGGTGTTAAATGTTGAACTTCAAAAATGTAACCACATCGCACTCTGCTGGAGGAAAGCTGATAAGTCAAGCATTGTATAATTGTTTGATCTCAAAACTTGGAAACTTTGAAACTGAAGGAGCCGAGATGTCTGAATGAAGGAATTCTTCCTATTGTTTTGAGACCAGAGTTAATGGCTAGAATTTACATGCATAATGTCTTTTATAGTTCTGGCTTCCTG
Organism: Protopterus annectens; assembly: GCF_019279795.1. Lineage (NCBI taxonomy): Eukaryota > Metazoa > Chordata > Ceratodontiformes > Protopteridae > Protopterus > Protopterus annectens. The sequence continues at coordinate 1,778,120,186 of NC_056735.1, forward strand.
ACCAGCTGTAAGATCAAAAGGGCTGTTACACTCTGAGTTTTTGTTAGCCTGGGAAACAGAGAATAATGATGTAATCTGAAATGAATCAGTGGTACTGTGTTATCAATTTAAGGACAGAGAGAGAGAGAGAGAGAGAGAGAGAGAGAGAGAGAGAGAGAGCACTTTGCATTTGTCTTGAGAACATCCAAATCACTAGCACTCTGCCTGTGCTCTGTATGTAAGAAGGATCTTAGACTTTAGTGCATCTCTTAGGAATAGCTAGGAAATAGGAAGATTAGACTAGTTGTTTTCTGTATTGATGTCAGAACTATTATACAATATTATTTTGAGCATTTTACATGCAAATACAGACACAAGTCTTACGTATTGCATTTTCTAGTCCATTTTGACAGCCATATAGTTTTATACATTTTAGAATATTATTTATTTTATAAGACCTTGCAGCATAATCTTTCAAAATTAATTCATGCTGCCCACTGCATTTGTTACATTTACTATAGTAACGTATCACTATGTGATGCCAGAAAAAAAAAAAAAAACATAATAACTTGTAGAAGAGAATAGAAAACTGGAACTCAATAAAGTATGACTATAAATTTACTTGCTACTTTCCAAACAAATTAGAGCTTTTTCTTACAAGGAAGAATTTATCAGACTATTAACACAAATTAACCAAATTTATAAATTCCTATGAACATTGATCACATGACTAATTAAAATGACATAATTTGATGAAAATATCTCCCAGTAAAACATACAAAAATAAAATATATTGCAAATATGATATGTACATATGCTAAAACATAGAATTATATAATTGTAAAATGTCCAAAGTGACTGGACTATATGGCCATTTACATCTTGCCGGTGCCCGCACTTAGACCTTACCTCCCTTTGAAAGGAGCAATGGGCCAGTCATAGCTGAGGTGAATTTATGAATATTCATCCAATTGCTTAATTCCTTCTTAAAAGAAATGGTGTGTCACAGTGCTTGATCTAAAATGGAAGTTTGCTCCAGAGAAATGGTAGTCACTGTGTGATGAATCTGTCTCTCCACTGTGATTTGGTTATTTGCAGAAGCAGATTCAGATCTCTGGTTCTAATGTTTGCAGGACTCTTTGATTTGTGAAGAAATAAAGGGTTTTGAAATGCTAGATCCTTAATGATCTGGAAGGCAATATACAGATCACCATTAAGGAGTCTGTTAGTAGCTTTTCTTTAGTTCCAGGATTTTTTTTTTGTCAGGAACCTTTGTGGTCTTGCTAACTATTTGATATGTGTAATAAGTTGCTTTCCAATGGGGGCATTGTATTCAGTGATGGGCCTGAAAGAAGGATTTCCTGGCTACTGCTACAAAAAGGTGGGCAAAGTCGAGGAAATTATCTACCCGTTTTCCAAGGTCTCTAATGAAATTTTTATTTTGAAGTTGGACATTTTCTATAGTATAATCTAGGCAGAGTATTTGTTTGCCAATCTTCATTCTACAATAGACACACTAGGGTGGCACAAACATATAGTAGACAGACAGTGCCACATTTTTAGTAATATAGAGGGACCTAGGAATGGCTTACTGGACAGATCAATGTTTGGATATACAAGATCTTAAAATCTTCAGCAAATGTTGGGTTACAAGGAGCATTAGAATGAAAAGAATGTAAGGGTTTGTTAAAGGTTGGACACCATACCTTGCAAAAGGTGTCTTTTTTGCAAACACTTATATAATATAAAAGGGTCTGTACATATATGTTTAATACTTATGCGGACTGTGTTGCTATGTGCAAATCATGTTCTGCCTTTTACATTAGGCAGTTTAATAGGAAACTCAAAGAAAGAATATATAATTATTTAGCAGAAATCAGGAGGAAAATAAATATAAATGGATTGTATAACCATACTGAAGAAAGGGGTGAAGCTCACTGTTTTAGTTTTGCTCTTATATTGTATTAATAATAACTTAAGAGGTGTTGATATAATAGCCAGAATTTAAAATGCTGAATATAGGTGGATAACCATGCTGAAGGGAGATGTAGCACCTGGTTTAAATGGGTGTGTGACTTTAAACCTGTGTTAAAGTTAAGACAATACGGGAAATGACATTAGTGTATGCAGGAAATGATGTCTTGGGATATAGGTATTTAACACATTTCACCAGAGTACTGTTTTATTAATGTGAGTAAAACATGGTGCAAAAGCTTATTGTTTTTCATTAGCTTAAATATCTGAAAAAATCTGTTCTGTTTGTTTCCTGAGCTGTTTTTTTTTTCAGGATTTACAGCAGTTATAAAGAATAAAGTACCTTCAAGAAAGTTAATGGTCTTAAGTTTTTTTCTTTTTGAATTTAAACATATCCCAATTTATTGAAAAGAAAAGCAACATTTTTAAGTAGAAGCAATGATTACACAAATTGGAAGAACTGATGAGTTTAAGCTAACCATGCTGGAGTGTCATAGTCTGCTTATATGGAAAGTAATGAACTGTTTTTCATCCAAATAATATTCTTTTTGAAACAATGTGGCAGTCTCATTGACTGTAGTATGTGCATCAACATTTAGGCTACTGTGAAATTTAGTCCAGGCAGCATTGGAGCTGAAAGATAGCACATACAAACAAACTGTGAAGATATTAAAGGGACATTTTGAAACTCATGTGATGATTGCAAAAGAAGGGATCCAATTTAACCATTTAACCTACAGTTGATCAAAGACTAATTAATCTTGTTGTTTTATGGTTCAGATGTGTTTGTTTAAACTAATTTTTTCTGTATCAAAGTCTACTTTGTTAGGCACTGTTATGCTATTTAATAGAACTCTTTTGGTTGAATTTGGGTCTAGCGTTGTATTACGGGTTAGCTTTTACTTTCAGTGGATCAATGTTTGTAGAAGGTTACATGCAGTTTATAGAGCTGGTTTGGTTGACTCAGCCTTTGTCCTGTTTTGATATGCATTTTCTTTGGCATAGTGGGGCTGCTGATTGTATGAGATTGATTTGTACTTTAATATGAGGGATTGTCCTTTCCTCACTGTTGTGTGACTGTTGCCTTAGTACATATTAGTAAGGGGAGATGTGGTGTCCATGTGTAGACATAAAAGCCCTACTAGTTTAAATGTTTCTTTGTCAGTTCTTCAGGAATTAAGTTTTCAATTAGATGTAATCAGCAAAGTTTTCCTTTAATCCGTATGCATTGATTAATCATAGTGAAAGCATGTAACCATTATAGTATGAAATTAAATGGAACTGTGATGCAGGTTGCTACAAAACAGAAATGGTGGGTAGTGAATTAAGAGTTTGGAGCTAACCGAGATGAAAATATATGCATCAGGTCGACAAAGTACTTATTTTGCTAAAATGTTCCTGCTAAATTGCCCATCTTCATGCTTAACTCATTCCCTCCAATGGAGCTCTTTTGGGTTTGTTCCAATAGATGTGGCCTAAGCCTTTAAAAAATGAAGTTATTACTTCACAGTTCAAACAAATGGTCTTACCTCTAGATCTTATATTGCCTTGTATGTAGCATGGTTTTGGAATTTTTATTGCTAATATGAACAAGGAATATTCAATACCTAGAGGCATCAGTAAGATGTAACTACAGAAACTAGCATGGTTTTAGAATTTTTAATACAAATATGAACAAGCATTTTTGATGCCTAGAGGCTTCAGTAGGATGTGATTACATAAATGCCTGAAGGCATCACTGGCCTGCAATGAGATAAGATATCAGCAAGGAATCGTTACTAATCCTAATTCCTCAACTAGAATGAGCCTTCCCTATAATCTATTATATCTCTTTTCTCAGCACAGTCATAGTTCATACTGCAGAAAATAAAATTCCATGTTTTATTAGTTTATCAGATTCTATAGAACAATGCTGTTGCTTAACCATATACAGGACTGGCCTTTGGTCAACTGGTGCCCTAGGCAAAAGGTCTCCACATCACCCCCCCCAAAAGCAACCTGTGCCCCATCCTGCTTTATGTATACCATCCAGATTATTGGAAAAGCACCCCTGCTACAGTGGCGCCCTAGGCAGCCACTTAGTTGGCCAATGCCTAAGGCTGGCTATGACCATATAGAAAGCCACATGGCTTTTGGTCACTGCAGGACCTAGCTACCTACTAAATGAATACTGTGGCTTTTAAACTATTGAATGACTCATAGTGCCACTAACTAGCTAATAAGGTATACACAAGGGCAATAACCTAATAATTCTGCAGTTCAGAAGGCATCATCCTTAACAGACTGTAACTTGCTGTTGCCATGAGTGCCTTCTCAAAAAATGTACGAGTAAATGGAATAGAAAATTTCAAAGCATAGAAAGGTCACCACTCTCTCAATTCAGAGAACTGGTGAAAGCAGAACACTTAGATATTTACAAATGTGTCTGTTTCAAGGATCATGGTAAACTCACTAAAAAGATTAAGGTGTTTGTCCTACCAAGTGTTAGTAAAATAATTTCTCATACACTTTTTCACACGAAGCAAAGAACCACTTAGCAGTACTATATTACATGGTGTTCCTATTAACCATTTATGAATATTACATTTCTAAATTAATGAACAATATTCAGTTCTAACCTCCGCGGTGGTGCAGCGGTAGCGTTGTTGCCTCACAGCAAGAGGTTCTCCCGTTCGATTCTTGGCTTGGGTTGGGAGTGCCTTCTTTGTGGAGTCTGCATGTCCTCCCTGTGGTCGAGTGGGCGTTCGAAAGACATGCGTTGAATGGGCGTGCCTTCGTTGAAGGTTGGGCATCGGGCTGGCAACTCAACACCATAAAAAACAATTGCCAATCATTAGCGGACCGGAGTTTCGCTGTGGTGACCCCTAACCGGGAAAAGACAAACAAACAAACAAACAAACAAGAAACTGTTCTGAACATTGTAAAGGATTTATTTATTTATGTGTTGATGTTTCTCTTAATTCATTCTTATGGAATCAGAATGAGGTTATGAGAAAACTCACACACAAACACACACACACACACACACACACACACACACACACACACACACACACACACACACACACACACACACACACACACACACACACACACACACACATATCCATTGATAGCATGGGACATGTTTAATTAGAAGACAAACTGTACCATGCCTCTGTGCAGCAGAATGAGAGTTTCCCTGGCATTGTGCATGTATCTACAGAAATAATGTAACTATCACTATCAATGACATCTCTTAACTCACATGAGTATAAATAAAAATTGGAAATAAGATTGTGATTAATAATGACCATGCAATATTAAATCACTGCCTCACAGAACAGCTTTATACTCTAAATTTGACAACCAGATGAAATTTAAGATAGTTTACAGGTTGAGTTCATGGCTGATAGAATGTTTAGCACTTTTGAATGCTCATTGAGCCCTCCTGTGACCTTTTAATTGCATTGTGTGATTTGCAGACTGAATGCCTAAGGATACTTACATGACCCACAAACCATTGGCAGAAGGCAGGGGATACCCATTCTCTGGCATGGATACCACAGTCAATCCAGACAGCACTTTTGGCTTTTCTCTGTTTTCCATACAGCTAGTAGAAACAAATAAGAAAGTTAATTGTAAAAAAAAAAATGGTACAAGATAGGGTGTAATTGACATAACTTATATAGCATAAGTTTCTTAACACACAACTGGTATGATATCTATAAAATAAAAAATAATAATAATAATGATAACTGATTTGTTATAAATCTTGAACTGGGCCAGACTAATAGTCTAGAGGCTAAAGTGTAGGTTGCCTGGCAGGAGTCCTAGGTTTGGAAGTTGCTGACACACTCAGATAGGTGGGAGAAATCCTATGCACCTTTCCCATTTATGCCACATGACATAAATAGTACAGTACTGCAGTAGAAATGATCACCAAGGGGAAGGATTACTTTTTAACATCCCCATTAGAAGTGAATATGTCACTAAATGTAAAACAGCTTTAGAGAAACAAAACTAAAGGGCATTCTCTACCCACCTCCAGGAGTTAAGACAAAGGGCTCATGCCAGTTTGAAAGCTCAAGTAATTGCAAAATCTATGTTGGTCTAATAAAAGCTCAAGTAATTGCAAAATATATGTTGGTCTAATAAAAGGTATTACATTACTTCTGTGTTCCAGTGTCTTTGTATTTTTTTAGTGGTTCATTACAGCATTTCTTTATTTTTTCTTACTTTATTTGAAAGGTTATTGAGAGGGTGGTCTATATCTAGCTGTATTCTTATCTGGTATCACATGACTTTTTAGTTCCAAGACTTGTCTCGATTAAATTTTGGCAAAGCATAGCTACAGCATTTATTGAAGTGATAAATGACCACCTGAAGACAAGGACTCAAAGGAAGCCTTCGATTGTCATCCTCTTCAATCTCCTAGTAAGTTCAGACAGTGTAGAAAATTGGATTTTGCCTGAATGACTGGAGATACACCATGCAACCGCAAGTAAGGGGGCAAGTGTGTGTGTGCAACCACAAGCAAGGGGGCATGTGTGTGTATTTGTGTGTGTGTGTGACTGCAAGCAAGGGGGCAAGCCCGTGTGTGTGTGACTGCAAGCAAGGGGGCAAGTGTGTGTTTGTGTAACTGCAAGCAAGGGGGCAAGTGTGTGTGTGTGACTGCAAGCAAGGGGACAAGTGTGTGTGTGTGTGTGTGTGTGTGTGTGTGTGTGTGTGTGTGTGTGACTGCAAGCAAGGGGCAAGTGTGTGTGTGTGACTGCAAGCAAGGGGCAAAAAGGGGGGAGTGAGAGTGGGTGAGTGAGTGTGGGTGAGTGACTGTGGGTGAGTGAGTGAGTGAGTGAGTGAGTGAGTGAGTGATTGTGTGGGTGTGTGAGTGAGAGTGTGTGTGAGTGTGAGTGTGTGTGTGTGTGGGTGAGTGAGTGAGTGAGTGTGAGTGGGTGAGTGAGTGTGAGTGGGTGAGTGTGCATGTGGGTGAGTGTGAGTATGGGTGAGTGAGTGGGTGAGTGAGTGTGGGTGAGTGTGAGTGAGTGAGTGCGTGAGTATGGCTGAGTGAGTGAGGGTGGGTGAGTGAGTGTGGGTGAGTGGGTGAATGGGGGTGAGTGAGTGTGGGTGAGTGGGTGAGTGTGGGTGAGTGAGTGGGCGAGTGAATGTGGGTGAGTGAGTGTGGGTGAGTGAGTGTGAGTGTGGGTGTGTGGGTGAGTGGGTGAGTCAGTGAGTGAGTGTGGGTGAGTGTGAGTGTGTGGGGGTAAGTCTGAGTGAGTGGGTGTGAGTGAGTGTGGGTGAGTGTGAGTGAGTGTGGGTGAAGTGTGAGTGACTGTGGGTGTGGGTAAAGTGTGGGTGTGGGTGAAGTGTGAATGAGTGTGGGTGAAGTTTGAGTCAGTGTGGGTGAAGTGTGAGTGAGTGTGGGTGAGTGAGTGTGAGTGTGGGTGAGTGAGTGTGAGTGTGGGTGAGTGAGTGAGTGTGGGTGAGTGAGTGTGGGTGAGTGAGTGTGAGTGAGTGAGTGAGTGAGTGAGTGAGTGTGGGTGAGTGAGTGTGTGGGTGGGTGAGTGAGTGAGTGGGTTGGTGGGTGAGTGTGTGGGTGAGTGAGAGTGAGTGAGAAATTCTATGTTGATACATGTTAGAAAAAAGCATCTCATTTTTGGATGTAATTTCTAAATTTGTAAGTGAGTGGGTGAGTGTGGGTGAGTGAGTGTGGGTGAGTGTGGGTGAGTGAGTGAGTGTGGGTGAGTGAGTGGGTGAGGGTGGGTGAGTGAGTGGGTGAGTGAGTGTGGGTGAGCGAGTGTGAGTGTGGGTGAGTGAGTGTGAGTGTGGGTGAGTGGGTGAGTGAGGGTGAGTCAGTGAGTGAGTTTGAGTGAGTGCGTGTGGGTGAGTGAGTGAGTGTGGGTGAGTGAGTGAGTGAGTGTGTGTGTGAGTGAGTGTGAGTGAGTGAGTGAGTGAGTGAGTGAGTGAGTGTGGGTGAATGAGTGAGTGTGGGTGAGTGAGTGTGGGTGAGTGAGTGAGTGAGTGAGTGAGTGGCTGAGTGAGTGAGTGAGTGTGGTTGAGTGAGTGAGGGAGTGAGTGTGAGTGGGTGAGTGGGTGTGTGGGTGGGTCAGTGAGTGAGTCGGCGGGTGGGTGAGTGTGTGGGTGAGTGAGAGTGAGTGAGAAATGTTATGTTGATACATGTTAGAAAAAATCATCTAATTTTTGGATGTAATTTCTAAAATTTGTAACCTTTCTTTTTGTATTGTCATATTGCTTTACTTTTCTCTGGGATGCAGTACATTGCACACAAGCACATTTCCTGACTCTAAAAATATTGTATGAAGAACAGACATTGTGTACAAAAACAGACAATATGCAAATTACAATTCAAAGTTGTGTTTGTAAGGACCACCCAACAGATATCACTGATGTATATCTCTATCAGTTTATTTAAATAGAGGGTGTTACATTGTGTCTTTGTGCACTGGGAAAAAAAATCAAGGTAGTGATTTAAAAACACAGTGTCATACAGGTGCATTGTGATTTGCGAGTATTACAGTTGCATGGAATCATGTTTGGGAATCTGAATACATGTATGTATGCCATGGCCCTATCTGAAATCAGCCCAAGGCTGAAGTTTCTCCATCAGTTGCAAGAGTGCAATTTCTTTGAATGTGGGTTTCAGAACAGTGGCAAACTGTCATTTTCAAGGGCATGGGAACTGGAATGACAAGCATGTTCACATTATGGGACCGTTGCTTTTGCCTAACAGTACTTCTGGAATGCAAAATCCCGAGTACTACAGTCTTGCCACATTGAACCAGACAGTACTTCAACAGTAACAGTAACTTTAACAGTACTTCAGTCACACTGCACAATTGTCTGTATTCTAAACCTACATTTGCCTATTACCACAATGGGTTCAAAGGACACATAGGCCTACCTCTAGATTGGTTTTCTACCTGTGGCTTGTAGTGTAATTCTTATATGTTAAGTTTTAATTGTGGATTTTGTTGCAGTTGACCTTCCCATAACCATTCCATTGTGTGTTCTGGGTTGTCTGGAAGATCATTGGCTTATATTTCTGCAACTGCATTCTATGTGCTCATGCTATGCCTTCTAAACTGCTGATTCTACTTACATTCCTCTTTTGTAATGTCATTACATGCCTTATGTTATATATAGTTATAGCTTACTTTGCCCATTACTGAACTGAAACACTGTCACTGGCATATTCAGTGAGGGTGCTTGATTTTTCGGCCAGTCTGATTTATATATGGACGTATACATGCATGCGATATTGTGGACGCTAACATATTTCTTTTTTCTGCATTGGACAATTCTCATGCATTTGTTTGACTGTTTATTCTGTTCCACATTGTAACTGCTCGCATGTCAGGGCACGATCAAATTAGTGCAAGACAGGGCTATCAATCTGAGCCCAGGTATCGACCTGGAGAGCCAAGGAAACGGCGCTGTTCGTGCAACAGTGGTGAGAATGAACAGCCTTCTCCAGTCCCTGATTATAACAGTCTGTCAAGTATGACATGGTGCTTATGTGGCCAATGTACAATGATGACCACGTTGCATGAATGCCTATGTTGTGTGTCATACCCACGAGCAATTGAAAAATGGACAGAAATAACTTCAGCCTCGGATCACACTGCATGCATAACTGTGCATCCGCAGTTTGAATCGGCCTGCCTTTATACATGTTTTAAAAATGATATTCAGGCTTTTGTGTCAGCGTAGAGGGTGTTACCAACCAACACAGTGGGAAAACAAGTAAGTTGTCTGTGTGTGTATCTGTGTTTGTGTGTCTGTGTGTGTGTGTGTGTGTGTCTGCGTGTGTGTGTATGTCTCTGTGTGTGTGTGTGTGTGTGTGTGTGTGTGTGTGTGTGTGTGTGTGTGTGTGTCTGCGTGTGTGTCTGTGTGTGTATGTCTGTATGTCTGGGTCTGTCTGTCTCTGTCTGTCTGTGTGTGTGTCTCTCTGTCGGTCTGTGTATCTCTGTCTGTCTGTGTGTCTCTCTCTCTCTCTCTGTGTCTCTCTCTTTCTGTGTCTGTCTGTGTGTCTCTCTCTCTGTGTTTGTCTGTCTGTCTCTCTCTCTTTCTCTCTGTGCGTCTCTCTGTCTGTCTCTCTGTGCGTCTCTGTCTGTCTCTCTGTGTCTGTCTCTCTCTCTGTGTCTGTCTGTCTCTCTGTGTCAGTCTGCCTGTCTCTCTCTGTCTCTCTGTCTGTCTATCCCCTGTGTCTGTCTGTCTCTCTCTCTGTCTCTCTGTTTCTTTCTCTCTCTGTGTCTGTCTGTTTGTCTCTTTCTCTCGCTGTCTGTCTCTGTGTGTGTCTGTCTCTCTCCCTCTCTGTGCCTGTCTGTCTCTCTCTGTCTGTCTGTCTCTCTCTCTCTGTCTGCCTCTCTTCCTGTCTGTCTCTCTCTCTGTGTGTCTGTCTGTCTCTCTCTGTCTGTCTATCTCTGTGTGTGTGTCTGTTTGAACCACAGCAATGGTCTGTATTTCAGGTTGTACCGGGTTTTGGCATACCATTCATATGTGTTGTGGGTGCATAACAATCGAAGGCTGGGATTTGGAAATCACATGGTGCTTCCTGCTTGTGTCGTGTTGCGAATTCGAGCACAGTTTCCGTGTGAAGATGATGATTCTTACACAGGATTTAAACCTTTTGAGAGACTATGACAAAATGGATTTTACTTTTCAAAGCCCGTATACCCTACCTTATTTTAACATTTGTGTACTAATAAAGTGTGTGAATCATTATGACTTGGATATTTAATGTTTCATGTGTGCGTCTGTCTACCATTGCCTAAATTAACAGTGCTCTGAGAGCAGTGTACATACTTACAGCCCCTTTCACTGTTGTATATCATCATGGTGATTGTGTCTTTCTACAGCAATATTTGCAGAACTTGCAATTCTTGGCGAATGTCCACCAGTGCAACTGTTACCATTCTTCCTGTGGCCCACCATGCAGACAAACTAAATGTATGTGGTCATAGAAGTTGTTTTTAATTCTGTACTAGTTCTGCCATACCACATATGTAAGACTAATGAATTCCTAAGGTTTTTGGCTGCAGCAGAGTAACCATACGATCACTATATTCTTAGCTTCGTGATTGCAGTTATTTGTAGCACAAAGTGTTGAAGTTGTGGTAAGGGGAGAAATTCACCTGAATTAAAACTCCTTTTACATTGCTAATGTAGAAAGGTAGTGTTTTACAGTGCCCTGGTTTGAATCAGAGGAATTCTCGACTTCGTGTATCATGTAAAACCTGGGAGCAAGGATAAACTTTGACTGCGGAGCAACTAAGGGAATGACTGTGACACTGACAAACACAGTATTTCATGACTGTGTCACATGAAGGCAGCCATTATTAAAGTTGGATATTTCATTGAACATCGATTCGAACCGTTGAAGTCTTACAGGTTGTACCAGTGTTATCATGCAGTCTAATCAGTTTACCATGAATGAGTTTTGTGATTCCTGTACGTGATTTGATATAGTACTTTTTATTTTTATTAGTTGATCGTCAAAATACCATCCTGCTTTGCAATCAACTGTAGTATGCACCAAGACAATCTGCCACAGGGGGTATCATTCCATCTGTTTCCACGTGACATCAACCTGTGTAGACAGTGGGTGATTAACTGTGGTAGAGATGTCGGTAGCATACCGAAGTTTGTTAAAGAAATGTTGAGTAGTGCAAAGCCACGATGTTTCCTCTGCTCTAAACATTTCGAGGAGAGCCAGTTTCACCTTTACTACCAGCATCAGCTATTTCCAGATGAGATGAAGCCCAAGCGTCCAATTCGGAGATTAATAAAAGGGGCAGTTACATTGATTGCAGCAGAAACAGCAGCAGAAGGTAAGAACATTGGTGGAGCACTGAATGGTTTAATCAGCCTACTGTCATTTTCTTAGTGGGATACTGGCACTGTATGCATTTCAATTTGCAGCAGTTAATGGATGTACTTTTCCATGAAGCTTATTGAAGACCTTCTGAGTACAACGCAGCCTACATTGTACGACTTTGTGACAGAGCAACGGTCTGTCCAATCCAAGGTGAGTGTAATTGTATTTTCTCCTCAGCATACTAAGCATTACTCACTACTCAGGTGAATGTAATTTTAATGAGCCATAATTTGTATCTGTTGCAGAGTAATATGCATGTCCAGCTACAGAATCAAAGTGATCCTGATAATGAGGTGTCAAGACACAATGTGGTGGAAGACCAAATGGAAGACTGCCAAGCGAGTCAAGAATCTGTGGAGGTAAGCTTTGATGAAAACCTAGTGGAATATGTAGTGGTGGATAAGCATTTAGTCTACTGGTTAGGTTATGGTTGTCTGAGGAATCAAAAGAATTCTAAATGAAAATTTTTGTCTGGCATTCATTATGAGTCCATTGAATATATTGATTCAGGATCACAGCGATCCAAATGCTTATGCTGTCATGACAGTGATATGTGTAGAGTTTTATACTTATATATTTAAACTTTGTCATTAGTCGAGCATTGACTGATTAACAATTGTTATGTGATTGTAGGTTCAAGTGACAGAACTGTATGAAGAGGTAGTCAAAGGCATGGAAGTGTATGCAATGGAGATTGGAATTTGCAGTCAGAGTACAGTTGCATGCCAGACAAAGTTTTGCCAAAAGAAAGGTAGCAGCATAGGAATTCAAGCCAAGCTAATGGACCTTGAAACACTACCATGCACTATGCTTGATGCAGCTGTACAGGTTCCAGAAGTAGTAGTCTCACCACTGATAGACCACACATACTTCAAAAACTCCAAGGTTGTACAAACAGAATTGAGTGAGCCCGGACCAGAACAGCACAGTTTCACTAATGCCAATTGTCGCATGAGTGAGAGTACATGTCACAATCAAAAGGATGAGAGTTGCACTGAAGAGGCCACATGTAGCTCCAGTGCATACACCGCTGTGGAGATGACAGCTTGCAGTACTCCGGTCAAGCTACATAAGGACGTCTATAACACAAGCATGCATACCAGCTCCTCACTTTCGCAGTGGACAGATGATGTTGAAAAGGATCCTGACTGGTTGTACACTTCTGACAACTTGTCTACGTCAGAGATGGAGGACACAGTGCTGAAACAGGACGAAGACGAGAAGATGATAAGTGAATCAAAGTTCATTGTGTTTGAGTCCTGCCTGGATTGCCTGTTGTTAAAACTGACCTGTCCACAATGCCACACACCAGCCATGGAACTGAAGAAAGTGAAGTTGGGATGCTATGTCTCGGTGAAGGTATCATACATTAGTGGACACAAAGTTCTGCATTGGGGAAGTCAACCATTAATAGGCCAAATGCCAGCTGGTAATCTTCTACTTGCATCATCTGTACTTTTCAGTGGAAGTACATATGCACATATGGCACAATTCTGTGCTATCTAGGACTGGAATTTATAAGTGAAACCACATTCTATTCAATGAGAGTATTTATTCCCAGTTTTGCAGCATACTTGGACACAGCATCAGACTCGTCTGCTAGAAGATGCAATGGGTAAGGAAGTAAGGTTAGCTGGAGATGGGTGGTGTGATAGTCCAGGTTATTCTGCCAAGTTCTGCTGCTATAGCATGATGGACCTGGACTCTGGATTCATTGTCGATTTCTGTCTGGAGCAGGTCTGCAGCGGTGTATCCTTGGTGGCACTGGAGAAGAAAGCTTTTAAGAAGTGCATGAAAAACTTGCTGGATAAAAATGTGAATGTAAGCCTTGTGGCTACAGACAGACATCCTGGGATAAGGTTATTGATGCGCACAGAATTTCCAAAGGTGGATAATCAGTTTGATGTGTGGCATATGACAAAAAATTTGACTAAGAAAGTTGCTGAAGCTGGGAAAAGGAGAGGCAAGCAAAACTTACTACAGTGGTGCCACAGTATTTCCAATCACCTGTGGTGGTGTGCTGAAACGTGTGAAGGGGATGAAGTCATACTAGAGGAGAAATGGTTGTCATTGCTCTACCATGTAAAAGACCAACACAATTGGGGTGGTGGCAAGAAGGTTTCCTGTTGTGGACATGAAATGCCACTCATCAATGGAGATGAGACAAAGTGGCTGGAAGAAGATGATGCATGTCACAGTGCATTGAAGAGAATTGTTGCAAACAAATTTCTCATTAAAGTTTTGAAGCACATCACCAAATTCTGCCACACTGGTGACCTTGCGGTGTTCCATGCATTACTGTGCAAGTATTGCCCCAAGTTTGAGCACTTTAGTTTTGCAGGGATGAAAGCAAAAATCATACTTGTCATCCTGGATCATAATGAGAACCTTCATCGTGAGCAAGCAGTAGTAAGATTCCCTACAAAGAAGTCAGCAGCAAAGGGAGAGCTTAGGTATCACGTGGTGTACCCAAAAGCAAAACAGGAATGGGTAGCCAAACCAATATTTGAGAAGAGAAAGTTTGACTTACATATATGACCTGATGTTGGAAGTTATAAAAGCTAAGCGAGGCATCTTGGAAATGCAACCCATGTCTATACCTGACATACCAAAGAATATTGCTAGGTGTGAATGTCCTGAGAAGACGATGGTGATTGCTAGACATATTTCACGATTTGGTGACGGTAGTAAACATCCAGGGTGAAACAGCACAGTTGCTACTGTGGACTGGGTAGGTAAATTGTGGCACTCTATACTTTTTTTGATTTACCTAATTTGGACTGATAATATCCCCAGCTATTGATGGTAATGAGTGATACTACCCCTATACCCTAAATAGCTACAGTTGAAGTAAATTAACTGTTTTATGTGCATAGGAGCACTGCCACAATATGCATGATCAGTCCTTATTGACCAATTCATTGGGATGCCCCAGGGAATTCTGTACTGCTTCAGAGATCTTACTGGAACTGGCCCACTGGTGAGGCATACCTGAAATGCACCTGTTCTCCTTTTCCAACAGGCAGCTTTGCCTGCATTGCAGCAGGACAACAGAATCAAAGGCAGTGGTAACCGAGGCCCTCTCCACCTCTTGGCAGGGGACATTTCTGCATGCTTTACCACCCTTTCCATTATTTCCAAATGTGCAGCTGAAAATTAAGCCGGACGAAGCATACATCTTGATGTTGACTCACTACCAGCCACGACAGCAGTGGTTTCCCCCTCTTAGGTCAATCATGACAAGTTACCCCACTCAGTGGACCAGCTAAGCACAAAGGGATCAGAGATGCCCAAGGTAATCTTGCCTATCAAAGAGGAAAAGATTTTCCATACAGTTTTACAAGGTTTTTGGAGCCCCAGGAAAGTGACATCCCTCTAATCCAGTCTTGTGTGTAAACTAATACAGACAGGTGCATACTCTACTATAAAAGTATAAAAGGACATTTTTTCGATATCTCAACTTGTCTCACCCTTGATCCACCCTTATCATACAGACTACCTTCAGAACCTTCCTGAAAGGGATTCTCCACTAAGAGCCCATAGGAAACACACCCCTCCTCCATGGGATATTTAACTATAAGTTTGAACTACTCAGCAGAGCCCCCTTTGAGCCAGATGCCAAAGTCTCACCTAAATTTTTACACATGAAGCACAGACATTTTATGGGCTGTAACCTCAGACTGGAGGGTCTCCCATATAGTAGATGTGATGTCTGACTCATCTTTCCTAACCTTCCATCTTGACAGGGTTTCGCTCAGGACCAACCCGTCCTTCCTGGCAATGATGAATGACCTATCCCTGAACCAGGCCATACACCGACTTACTTTTTTCCCTAAGCCACAAGGTGATAAGGATAGTTATCCATACTCTGGATGTTCACAGACTGATTTGGTTTTATGCCATAACACCAAGTGTAAATCAGTTCTACATTTTGTCTCTTTGCACCCCAGGGCTGTGTGGAAAGTAGTGGTCAAACTGAATATTTCAGCCTTTTTTCTCCAAGGTAATTACATTTTGCTATCTGTACCATGGAAACACATTGCATGGAAGTATTACAGCTCACTACAGAAGTGCGATGGCCTCTTCAGGAGACTTAAGGAATTTCACCCCAATGCTATCATTGAAGTAGCTAGTTGTTCCTTAGTACAGACTTTATGTAAAAAATGCAAGCTGGACAAAATCACAATGGCCAGAGCAGGATTGGCTCGGGCTGTCCTCCATGGCTTCCTGGGGAAATGTCTACCAGAACAGATACCCTTCATGGTGAGCTGCGGCAGTCAACCACGTGGAATAGTACAACAGTGGAATTGGAGGACATCAAAGTTGTGTGAAATATTACCATAAACATAGATGTCCATGTCTTCGATGTTGCAGTATTCCTTCACACCCTCACACTACTGTGAGTGTGCACTTGCTCCTGTGGGTGGCAGTGGACGGACTATGCCATTTGTAGGCCTGGCTCCTACTGGTGCTTCTGTTATTAGGGCTGGTGTGTGTGGACATCACTTTTACAGCCCATGTTCATAGAGCTACACAAAGTGCAGAGGCACGTAGGATGGAAACATTGGAGTAGTGGCCAGACATAGGTGAAAGATAGGGAAACACGTGAAATACTGCAACATGGCAGAGAATGACACATGTTTAAGATTTTACAAAACTATTCTGTCCAAACTGCCTGTAAAGAGGGACAGTGGGGTTGATCAGACATGCAGTGGGTTTCTCCTCCACAGGTGATGGCACATCGTGTAGAAGAAAATGTCCATCCATCCTGGTCCTTAAATGTGGTAAGGGTAGATGAAGGTGTTTTTGAGCATGTAACCAATAGGACACTTCAGAGGAATGGTTAGGATGCAGGCATTAGAGTTGTCTAAACTGGGTATAGTTGCCAGGTAAGAGGATAAGAGCAAGGCCTAAGATAATGTTTGTGGTAGTGTTGATAGAGGACATGCAGGTGGTTGGTGTGACACAACAAGATGCAGAGGACAGGACAAAAGGGAACCAGATCTGCTATAGCGACCCCCAACAGGAACGGCCAAAAGAGAAGTCCATTGCCAGTTGAATACAGATTAATCCAGTCTTTAATGATTACTTATTCTACAGTTGGACAGACAATCAGTGAGTTGGCACATGTAAACTGTGAATACTAAGAACTGATGTTTGGTTACAATTTGATTCATGGCAAAATGACTTTGTCTCTTGTGTTCAATACAATGTCTAACATAGTGCTACTATGAATTCATGCAATGTAAAATGGAGTCTGCAAATGTGTTATGCATGCTTTGTGATGTGTAATTTTAATAGTTTTCATGACTTGATGATTAGAGTTTGACTGGATGACTGGTTCTTGAGTTGGTAATTAATGGAATCGATAAGCTATGTAATGTACAATTGTATTAATGTCAGTGTATGGACTGCCTGTTCCATGCAGTCACTGTAAATGTACAGAGCTGTGAATGTATCTTTTTAGTTTAAACTCTGAATGGTATGGTTACAGTCCTGCACATTCTGCCCTTGGCAAGTGCCATGTACAATGGAATAACAATCCTGTCATCAAATAGTGATGCTTTCGAAATGGCACTCATGTATGGAGTAGCACTGAGGGAGCAGGCAGTGAAGTAAGGCATGGGTCATTATATCACTATGCAAGCGCCCTTTTCAGCATTTCTCATATTTTCCAGCCGTCACCTACTTGCTGTGTGAACCAAATGGTTGTCTTTTGATTGCTGCTCACGATTCTAAGTCAGCGTCATTAATTACTTCTGGTGCTTTTGTTTAACCTAAGCAGCCAGAGAAGGCACTGGAAATGTATACCTTCTTTCACATCTGTCCAGTAACCTTGCCTTTCTTTCAAAAGGCAATGTACCAACAGGGAGTGACCCTTTTCAAAAAGCAATGCACTGATAAGCTGAGACCTTTTCAAAAAGGCACTAAACCAACAGGAAGAAATTTTCTGGTTTCTGAATGTGTGGGCAAAGCTGTCTGCATTGACAACACTTATATTACAGTGAAGATCTGTCCTGGGCTTTGTGTATTTTTTATGTTATGTCTACAGTTTTATATTTGGGAACCTGGTTTCAGAATGAAGACTACTGTTTTATAATTAATTTTCAAAGATATTAATCAGAAAAAAACAATATTATGCTTAGAGTTTGGTAACTTTAGCATTGTGATATATAGACTATTAGGAGAAAAGAATTCTAAATAGAACCAATTAAATAAGTCACCAATATTGTCAATAATTTCATAAAATATAATTGCTCGTGGTAACATTCTGCATCCTGAGGGGAATGTACTTGGACCATATACACATGATCCTCAGCCTTTGAGACAAAAAAGTGAACTTTGCAGCTTATCTTTTTTCTCTGGGCTTTCACATGTACTTAAGAAATTCTGACTTTAAAGGTGTACATGCACTAGGTTTTGGGAAGTAGGCCTCTGTTGCTACTCCAATTATTTGGAAGCCACACTGCATAGTTTTAAACCAGGATTTTATAAATGAGAAAAGGCATTAGGAATGTATGAGTATTGGCACTAGGCTGAATTGCGATAGGTGATTTTTGCCATAGGTTCATCCATGATGGAACATTCCACTTCTAGCACCTCTTTCACCTTAACTATTTGAGTTAGCAATGCAATTACCTTGCCATAGCTCAAAAAACTGAGTAATTGATACTGATAGTAATTGTTTTGAAACCTTAAAAGCCAGCTTTAATTTGCAACCATTGCTTTGTTACTCTCCTCCATGACACTTATCTCCATTGTTGATGAGAAGTCTTCAGGTACTTCACTAACTGAGCTCTGACCTCCATTTTTGGAAGCTGTCAAACTGAAAATGCCCTCATCTAGTGAAATAAAGGAGAGCTTATATTTCTTCCTCATATCTTTGGCCGTCTCCTTAGATTTTCACCTTATCATTTTATCTGATTTCTGCTTCGTTTCTTGTTTTTACCAGCCTCTCTG
The DNA here is from genome assembly GCF_019279795.1 of Protopterus annectens. Taxonomy (NCBI): domain Eukaryota; kingdom Metazoa; phylum Chordata; order Ceratodontiformes; family Protopteridae; genus Protopterus; species Protopterus annectens. Next base: position 1,778,138,973 of record NC_056735.1, read on the forward strand.
CCTTTCTCCTTCCTCTTAAAATGATAGATCAAGCATAAGTGGATAACGCTTTGAACTGTCTAGTTTGCTAGTTATATCAAACTACTAGCATATGTCACAAGAGTAAAAAAATACTCTGATGTCCTCAAAAAATAACTGCTAAATGTAATAATCTTTAAGGGCTAGTTGCCCATCTCAAGCATTTGTTTTTATTAAGAAAATGTAACTGCCCTTATTTCAATATTGAGAAGAATATTTATTCAGTTTCTTTAAAAAGACTAATGGAAGACTAGTCTGTACATGGATAAAAAGCTTTGATGGAATAAGGGACTAACAGTACTATGATGGTTTGAACTAAAGAAAATATAAGCCAGCAGTGGCCTTATGTGAGAGACTTCAGTCACTTGTGTAAGCGAAAAATAACTGTGATACTACTGCTGGTCCTTGTGATCAAAGTGACAGCTGAGAAAAATCCAGACAGGACAAGGGAAACAGAATGTGCTTAAACCCAAATGTTCTGATTTACTGCTACAGAGGCCTTCCCTGTAGATCTGTTTAAATCTTAATTTGTCTTGAGACTAATGTTAACCTTTTCAAATATGGTATGCTAAAGTGCCAAAGTGAAATATAACTCATATTTTTGTTGAAAAGCAAACTGTTTTGGTCCACAGACCCTTTATTTTTATCTATCACCTAGACCACAAGAAGATGTTAAATGTATGTGCTAAAAAATAGCATGTTTTTGAAAGGTGGGAGGAAGCAGGAGTACCTGGAAAAAACATACAGACACAAGGAGAACATTCAGTCTACAAGTGAAAGGAGGTCAGGATTGAACCCTGGAGATGTGAGACAAAGCTCTTACTATTGAACCCTTGTGTTGTCTTTCCATTTTGTATAATAAATAAGTCTAATGTTAAGTGAAACTGTAGTTGTTAGTTTTGAATTTTACAGGGTGCTTTGATTGTGTAATCTTGGTAATAACTGAGAAAAAGTACTCAATGTGCGACTTAGATTATTAAATACTTGACTCACTACTGGACAAACTATTACATGAAGAAACTGCACATCTTTAATGTGAGAAACAGGACGGTAGCATGGATAGAATACTGACTTGACAAAAGGGCACAGAGGCTCAAAGTAAATGGTGTTTGCTCAGATGAAAGCATGGTTACCAGCAGGGTATGCCAAGAGTCAACAATGGAGCATGTCCTTTTTGTGCCAATGTAAGTAACACTGCAGACCCTGAGTGTGTGTGTCTGTGTTGTGGAGTGGTTGGTGAATGATATGCATCACCATGAGACCATGGTGCCCTCTCAGATGTGGGTCGACACTCCTGTGCAGTTGCAATAAGAGTTACTAACAAACTGACTTGGGGGTTGAACACTTTCTCCAGGACTGAATTTTGCAGTACCACCCCTCTTGTTAGGAATCATAGAATTGTACACCCCAGACTGTCACCTTGGGACGGACATGCCCATCCTACCATAGCAGCTCCATAAAATGCTGAAGCCGCTAATTAATATCTAGTCACTTGGGGGCATATTCAAGGCTTTAACCCCATATGCCCAGTGGGTTGGAAGTGGGGACTGATTTGCCTGTTCTATTCAAGAAGACTTCTGCCTAAGAGAGACTTTGAGTTGTGACAGAATTGTATTTTGACTTTTTAGGCACACATTTTGAGCTGTGTTTCTCCAGATTAGCCACTCTTCCTGCTGCAGTGCCAGCGGTGTTCGCTCCCATTCCAGCATTATTCGCTGCTGTGCTGATTGCACTCTTTGCAAATGCAATTTGAGCTGCCTGCATATTGAACTGTAAGTTGGCAACATTCTCACATTTTATAATCACTAAGTTGCTTTCGCTGTTTTCTGATTTATTACTTTTTAATAATTTAGCTGATTTTATTCAGCGTATATTAAAATCCAATAGCATTAAATCTATTCCTTAGATGTATTTTACTATGAATGATAGTGAGGATGCTGACTGTATAATTTGACAAAAAGTAAAGTTCTTATGGCATTTTTTTGTCAGAGGAAGAAATTCATAAAAAAGTTATATAATATAAAATGTGCAGTTGCACCAGAATTGATCATGTCTAGATTAGAGCAAGCTAGTAATGATCCACACTCCAAGCTGTAATGCGGTGCAGTGAGTCCAAGTGTGTAATATAAGATATAAACAAATGATGCATAATGACATGCAAATAAAACTATAGGGGAAATGAGTCCCTAATAATATGCAAATGTATGCTAGGTGAGCATGATCATTTTTCATAGTCATACATGAAGGAAACTGAACAGCAGTATGTTTTGAACTATAAAAGAGCAAAGCAGGTAAAAAAATGTGATAGCGAGAATGCTTTTAGTAGCAGCAGTGCTTCTGCAGCAGCAGCATACTCTAGTGCTTAGTGCTGCCAGTTCTACTGCTATGCACAAGGTAGCATCCACCACCAATGAAAACATTACACTCTGTGGGTGAAATTACATAATTTCACCAATCAAGAGATTATTGATCACCTCACAGATTGAAACTTTGTATTACCCACACAATATAAATATGCGGCCTTCCATCACCTGTGGAGATCAAAGTATGTATAACTCTTTCTAATCTAGCTACAGGGATCTTTCAGAGATCAACTGTGACATGTTGGGTATTTCACAGGCCTTTGCTTCTAGAATATTCAACAAGTTCCATAACATAAGGCTTCTACATCCAGATGAGAAAATATGGTTTCCTAGCCTAAGTCAGGAGACTGCTAACATAATCTGGGCCTTCTATGACATATCCCACCTCCCTGAGATATTGAATGATATAGGCTGTGCATATGTAACAATAAAGGCACATCTCTCCCACATTCACAAAGGTTTGACCAGGGAGGGCTATCATTCCATTTACTGCCAGGTTCTGTGTCATGTTTGTGGGATCATAATCAGTGTATCCACACAGCTTCCAGGCACTTTGCATGATTCACATATGTAACATATAGGTCAATTATATCCCATTTCCTGCATTGTGAAAAACCTCTTAGCCATCTAGCTCATAAATTCATTTTCCACATTAAATTAAATTAAACAACAATTAAACTTTAAACACTAAATTTTCAACAAAGTAGGAGAGAAACCAATGTTTATTAACATCCTGGGTCTAAACCTGAAAAAACTTTTTGAAATGAAAATAGATAGGACTGAGGTGGTGGGTTTAGGCACTAGACCATGTGGGATATGTGCACAATGATCATACATTAACACGCAGGTTAGTTTGGTTTTGAACAATAACTTGAAAAGTAAAAATACATTCAAGAAGGGAAATTGTAATACCACTGGATTAGTTTATTTGGCAGAATGTGTGTCATGTACTCACTATTATGTGGGAAAAACAGAATATATGTTAAAAAACAGTGTCTGAACACAACAATGATATGAAAACCATAAATTATCCAGTGCTTTGTACAAGCATTCCCTCACTTGTACAGGGTTTGTGAAATTTGTGTTTGGAATATCGGACATTGTCAAAATGAACCCTAGGGGTGGAGATTGGAAGAACTTATTAAAGAAAAGAGAAACTCAGTGGCAGCTTAAGTTAGCTGTAATGTTTCCACCTGGTCTGAATGAGAATGTTTCTATTACTCCCATGTTGTTGGAAAGGGATAATAAATTTTAGTAATATATATATATATATATATATATATATATATATATATATATATATATATATGTATATAATTTTAAACATGATATTTTTATGTATGTGAATTTGGGTTTTACATTACTATAAGTAAGTAGATATATGTTTATATATGAATTTTAGTAGGGTTTTTGAATGTATTCAACATTTTTATGACATGGTTTATTTAATGTTATGTATAAAACTTTTTGGGATTAATGAAGTTCAATTAAGTAATTAATTAAAAGTATTTAAATGGTTAATTTTTAGTAAAAAGTTGTGTTCTGATGAAATCTCTTACAGGAGATGAAAGTGCTTAATACTAATAAATTACTGGATTTTTATTTACTTCCTGAGTGCATTTTCTACAAGGATGGTATTTCAGTTATTTTAGTGACATTTGTGTGTTTTTTACTTGGTGTGGTGTTCCTTGGTGTTCATAAATTCATGTACTCTTGATAATTTTTAAGGTACATAGATACAGTTGTAGCAAGTCAGCTGTATTAATCCCCTCCCCAAAAGTTATTATTCTGTGTTGAAAGTGAAAGTGATGTTGTATACCCATTGGAGCCCTGGTTTATAACACCCATCCAGAAACCACACAGCATGTCCAAACAGCAGTATAACACATCTCATGTACAAACCCATAATATTATAGATCATGCTCAAAGCCCACTTCTGCTGAATGTACGTCTGGGAGACACTGCAGAATGTCTACCACCATAGCCTGCAGGATGGTCTTAGTATGTTGTATAATCTATAATGTGCTGGTGAGGAAATAGACTATGCAGGCTCAGGATACTGGTACACCTGAACCATGCTCACACATAGGCTACAGGGAAGGCACATCAATGTCATTGTCTGATGAAATTGTGGCAGAACAGTAGCATCTGGTAGATCCACATCCACTCTTCAAGATAGCAGTGGACACAGCTGAAGATGCAACATGTAGATCATACTTAAGGGCCCTGATGAGCACACAGTCACAGTACATTATGATACAGAACAAACATGATGCCCATAGTGTTAATACAAACCTTTGCTGGTTAGTGCATGCCTGAGCCACTCTGTGTATCAGATATTCCCACATTTAACACTGAGGGAGGGGTGGAGTGTGTCAAAGTTGTGATCATGTGCACACATTGTTAGTGACACTGTGACTCCTGTCTATTTATACACCCTGTGTGGTTGGCATATGTCAGGGGATATAGACAATTATATTGAGGTGATGGGTACTCTGTGTCACATAAAGTTTCTTCCTGTGATGGGGAGGAGTGGCAGTATGTGACCATGGCATAAGACAGAGAAAGAAATTCAAGATGTGTACTGTTTGTCATATACAATTTCTTTCTGTGATGGTGTGAGGGGTGCTGTTGTATATACTGGCTTGTCCCACTAGGACTTGGGGTGGATGGAGAAATACAGTGCTGTTGTATCAGTGAACTATGATTCCAGTATCTGTGTCTCCTCACCATAGTCAACTCTTGCAATGTGCCAGCATCAATGTGTTGCTCTGCCCCATCTTCCTCACACTTAATTGTAACAATGCTGTTCCCTGGGGAATACACAACAAAGGACTCATTGAAGTGAGCATGAGTATCTCACCCAAACCCATACTTCTCTGGCATGTAAGATAAAGGTGTCCATGCAAGCTGTACTGTACAATCCTAACCTACCTCTGCTGCCATCCTTATATGGCTAGATACCTGATGTTTGTGTAACAACACAGAAGCAATATATATGCTTTGGTAAGCCCACAGTCTGTATGTGCATTATTACTGTACAGAAATATACTGGAAGTGCCATTAATCTGATGTAACATCCACAGAGATGAATGGGGTGAGTCCATCCTCAATACAATGTCCACTGCTCTGGGGATGATTTCAAAACCTCTGTTTCCCAGCAGGGGAAACAAAAACACCTCTGGATCAGTCAGTCTGCTGCTCACAGGTGCCCCCTTTTGGCCAGCCTCTCAGCTGCTATGGAATGTTCCTTTGACTTTGCATGGCATAGCATGTTGGTAACCTGCTTACAACACTACTGTAATGTGCAGCTTTAGCCTTCATAACATTAATATCATGGACCTTTGTCTTCCACACCTCAACCTGTAAAAGTTGGTCAATACCCTTTCCCAAAAAGTTCTATCCTAACTGCCTGTAGCAGGATGTCATTATTTTGCAGGGATGAAATTGTCCAGCCTGCACCATCCACCTCATACCCAGACATGCACACACCTTTGAACACATGACAGAGCGCTACAAACTGCATACCTCCAGGAATGGTTTGATGACAGCTACAAAGGGGTAACATAGCTATCATCACAGGAAAGCTATTGGGGTATGCGGCCGTATGCCATATATATAGATGTAGGGACATATATGGGAATACATACAACAGATATACTTCCCATGCATTGGTACATATTAGCTTACCTCCAGGGCTCATCCAATTTCTGAAGACCAACAGGTATGCATTGGTGTGGTAATTATCTGTTCTGCCAACATGATGGAACTCATTAGGAATTAGTGAAACAGCCTGACTCTAGTTCAGCAGGAGGGGATAATTTTATATAGGTTATCATATATATTAGACAAGTTATGCCCTTACCATAATACTTTTGGAAATGTACAGGAACAGATTGTCATGAAATTGTAGGCTATCTAATTTGCTAGTGCAATCTACAGAAAAGAAACATGTGATGCACATATATTCATTCATATTGTTAGCCTTTATCTAATATGAATTCCAATTCAAGGATGCACATCCCTAGAAGGTAAATTAAAAACAGCTTACCACACACTTTGAGTTGCATTCACCTCTTCAGAGATTCTTATATTTGTAGGAATTACTACTATGCCTCCAATTATGTTTTCCAGTTATGAAGTCTTACTTCTGAACTGTTGTGATTTAACATATAAAATGATGGTGTGCCTCTAAAATAATGAAAGTTTATACCATTTTTTGTTTAATGTACAGAAATTCAGTCATGATGCATGAATGTTTCTATGAATTGCATTATTTTGTTGCCAAGTATCTATGACTTCATCTGCAGATTGCTGCCTATTCTTGCCTTTGACAGCATCCTGACAAGAGATGTGCTAACATGCACAGCCTCCCTAATACCTTCTCTGCTTTATTTTTGAGATATATCAGTTTCTGGACTCACATTTTCCATTCTGATATGATCATGCAATTTAGTGCATGATTGTTCTATGGGTAGAGTCTTGTACTTCTGGATATGTGTTTCACTGCATAGGCTACTTGCATAGCTTCACTACATGGATGTGCACACTTGCATAGTTGGGGCATTGCTCATTCACCTACCTTGCAATGCAGCTAGCAGCACTTATGTACTGCATGTCTTGATTTGATATTTAAGGCCTCAGTATGTTCCAACACACTGAATGAGTCAGTTGCACAAGACTAGTACAGAAGTATAGTGCAGCTCTATGAATTCCAGAAAATTCCTCTCAACTGTATGGCACTATTATTTTGAACCTCAGGTTTCAATTTACTCATCCTGGATTTACTGAGCTTTTCATAAAGTCAGACACTGTTATGTGAACATGCCTTAGGAAACAAATATCAAAGATACCCTATCATTTACTATTTAGGTTGTAGTATATTAAGAACTTCTGCTGTGAAAAATAAGAATGTGCTCCTCCTTCAGACCCTTAGCTATGATTTTTAAGGGATAGTGCTATTTTATTTTAATTATTGGAGACTGAGATGTATGTTCCAGACAGTACAATACAGATTCACATTTTCTTGATCTCAGATGGACTTCTCTGCTTTAGTTGTTCTATTGTATTAATATTTAACAGATGCTGGACAATGCAGGTTTGCCACAGTAATTTTGCTTTACACTCTTGCTCACCTCTTTGCCCTTGCTGACTGTGTTGCTTGGTTTTAAAGCACATCAGTATTATGATGATCTGTGACACATGTAGTAGATTTGTTGTAGTCCAGATAAAATGATGGTTTCTGCTGACATGGTGTTAAGAAAATGTATAACTGCAAAGTGCAAGCTTAGATGCATTTAGGGTTAAAAAAGAAATTAATACGTTTATTCTGCTTGTTCTGTGTGAAATATGTGCAGCTGCAGAAAACCTTGATAAGAGAACAATTGATGCTTGAAAGTCTACCATGGTCAGCAGAATGTGTATTGAGGCCAGGGTTGTATCTTGACCCTGGGCAAATGTATCACATCAAGAACTGAGCAACTGAAGAAACAAAGGAGGGCTGAAATTAGCCCAAGGCCAGGTTGTTTTTCTCAAACATGTTTTGCAAGACAGCAATTTTCTGACCATGACAGCAGTAAATCTAACAATGTCTTCTTTCTGACCATGTCAGCAATTAAACTAACAATATTTTCTTGTGTACATGCAGAGAACTGTATAAGAATAGCATGCCGAACCATGGAAAATCAGACAAACCTTGTACCTACATGCTTTGTCTCCTTGCTGCAAGTAATAAAGGGTGCCTTACTTGAACCTTATGTGCATTGATCTTTGTGTTTTCCTTTACAGATTGGTGTTTCCAGCTGGATTCCCTCACTTCACCTCGGATCAGACGGCCAGGTGGCTGGAACCATACGGGGAAGAAACCAAATTGGTTCTTCTTATGTGAAAAGCCCTCTGACTGAATTGTCGTCAAAAGAGGCCAGCCACTTTCTGATCTGCGACTGAAGGACAGGTTTTCTGCGAATCAGTGATCAATCATGTGGGCTCAGGTATGGTGAATCTACTTTTTCTGTTTCAAGATCAGGGACTGGATGTGTATTGTTTCTGTCAGATTGTGTTTTCTTACAGTCAGGGATAGAAAAGGTACAATCTTGTCATAGATCAGGTGAAACAGATCAGTAGGCTTTAGACAGTCATTCTGAAGAGACTTTAACAAAATCCTTGGTACATGTAAAAATCTGAAGGCATCAGGTAATATTTTCTGAACAGTCTACGTAGCAAACAAAATTACGAAAAATGAGTAATAATTGTACAAAGACACCCGGAAATCCACCGTTAACTGAAGATGCAAAATATATGCAGTCACAGCGTGCAGACAATATTAAATACTTTTCAAAATGGGTTATTAAGTATGAATTTGACTGAAAATTAGAAAAATCCTCACTTATCAAACTTATCAAACAACTCAAAACCCCGGGAAAAAGGGCAGGAAAAATACACAGGGAGGTAAGCAGTCTGATCAGCGATCAGAAGACTTTGAAGGACGCAAGAAAAGGGGAGAATGTTTTAAATGTGGTAAAAAGGGACATTTGGCAAAGGATTGCAGGAAAAATAAGAAAGCAACAACGGAAGATAAAGAAGGTGAGGACTGACTATATGATAGTCAGGAATTACAAGAAGAGACCAGTAGAGAAAGGACAAACGAGGATGTGAAAATGGTAATAGAGGAAGTACAGGAAATCAATGATGGTGCAGAAGAAAATGAAGTACTAGATTTAGCTTTATTGAGCCTGGAGCTCTATTTAGCAGATACAAAACTGGAAGTTACACTTTTAGTGGAAGGCGGTGAAGTTAAATTTTTGTGTGATTCAGGGGCATCACGGACCCTGATACACCCCTCCAAATTACCAGACAATTCAGAGTCATCTGATTATATATTGGTCAAAGCAGCGAATGGGCAGCTATACCGGGAGCCCCTCTCCGGCAATATCACCATAACAGATCCTGTTTCAGGATTAACACAAATAAGTAAGATTGCAGTTTCTGCGAAATGTTCATTAAATCTCTTGGGCAGGGATCTTATGCAGTTGTTTGGCATAGCGGTGGTTCCAACTATGCAGGGCATGGAAGCACAGTGACGAACTGACACCTTTATGGTTCAATCAGGGAGTGAAACGTTTTATTGGTACAGTCAGGACCTGATTATGACTGGTCCAGGGACTGTGACCAATGAACTGATGAATGTAGCCGTCAGTAAGTTTTCCTCCCAGGACATTGATAAACAGCACCTGCTGCATTGCACCCTGTATTTTTGTAACACACCAGGGCCTGATAATGAGTATGAAAAATAATTATTTAAGCATCGTACAAACAGATTGGTACTAAGAAACTTATACTGGGACACAGAAGGGAATAGTGTAGCCAGCTGTTCGCTGCCCCAGGAGTTTTTGACACTTTATAAATCCAATCGACTACTACATGTAAGCTTAACCAAGAATAAAAACATACGGTGTGCAGACCTAGGGGAGAGAGTTACAAGATGGGAAAAACAAACAGAACTGGAGTTGTCAGGGCAGGGAATACAAGTGCAGAAATTGAACTGGGTGACTCAAGCTAACCCAGCAGTACATCTGCAGTCTCACAGAGACAGCTGATGGATACTCCTACTGACGGAAGAAGAAAATGCCTTACGAGATATACCAGAGACCCTCTGGTCAGCAGGAAAATCAGATGTAGGACTTATCCGTACTGCAGGTCCAGTTAGTATTACACCAAAATCAGCGTTTAGACCACAAAAAAGACAGTATCCCTTAAGAAAGGATGCAGAGGCAGGAATAAAACCTATTATAGCAGCATTACTTAAGGGAGGGGTGCTAGTAGAATCCCCTAACTCTCCGTGTAATACACCTTTATTTCCAGTCAAAAAAGCCAATGGAGAATGGCGTATGGTTCAGGATATGCAAGCTATAAATGACACAGTAATACCAAGGGCACCTATGGTGCCGGATCCACACACCTTGTTGAACGACTTAAAACCTCACCAAGAATATTTCTCTGTGGTAGACATTAGTAATGCATTCTTTTCAATACCAATGCACCCAGACAGCCAGTATTGGTTTGCAGTCACATTTCAGGGAAAAAGATACACATATACCCGATTACCACAGGGATATTGTGAGAGCCCTACTATATTTTCACAAGAAATGTCAAGTAACCTGGCAGGATTTAACCCACCAAGGGGTAGTCAGGTCTTACTTTATGTTGACGACATTCTATTAGCAGCCCCCACCCTGCAGGATTGCAGGGAAGACACAGTAGCACTTTTATGATTTCTAGCTGCTGAAGGATACAAAGTGAATAAGAACAAACTGCAACTTTGTAAAAAACAGGTAAAGTACTTGGGATATGTAATATCCGAGGGAGGTAGAACTTTAGATGAGGACAGGAAGGCAGCAATTCTGCAGGCACCAAAGCCCACCACCAAGAAGGAAATGATGTCCTTCTTGGGAACGACTAATTTTTGTTGGAGCTGGATTCCAAACTATGTTTTGGAATCTGCACCGTTAACTGACCTTATTTACAAGACACCTATGGCAGCACAGGACTTGTTACAGTGGACAACAGAGGCAGAATCTGCTTTTTGTAAGCTGAAACAGTTAATAGCCTCCTCTCTAGTTCTGGGTTTGCCTAATTACCATAAGCGTTTTTTCCAGACTGTAGATTGCAAGCAGGGTTATATAACATCAGTACTAACACAACAACATGGGGATAAGCAACATCCCATAGCTTACTATTCATCACAATTAGACCCAGTGGCATGATCTTTGCCACACTGTGTGCAGGCAGTAGTTGCGGCAGCAATGGCAGTGCAGGCTTCGGCTTCAGTAGTCTTGTTTCACCCACTCACTCTAAGGGTACCTCATGCAGTCGTGATTATTTTATTACAAGAAAAAGTAGCATATCTCTCTCCTGCTAGGCATCTCTCCTGCATGACCATATTGTTTAGCCAACCTCATATGACAATTGAATGATGTACGACCTTAAACCCTTCTACTCTGCTCCCAACTCCTGCAGACGGCACACCACATCGCTGCCTGCAAATAATTGAACAGAAGACATTACCTAGAAAAGACCTCACGGATGTCCCCTTGGATAATGCCGAGGTGAGATACTACATGGATGGCTCGTGCAAAAGGGGCCCTGCAGGACAGAACCTAGTAGGATATGCAGTAGTCTCTGATACTGAAGTTATAGAAGCAAAATCTTTACCGCATCATTTATCTGCACAGGCAGCAGAATTGATTGCTCTGACACGAGCATGTACCTTAGCAAAGAATAAGTGTGTAAACATCTTCACTGATAGCCAATACGCTTTTTCCACTGTACATGTGTTTGCACAAGAGTGGAAAAACCGAGGAATGATAACATCTACTGGCAAACCTATAAATCATGCGCAGCTTATTTTAGATCTCTTAGAATCCATTCAATTGCCTCGAAGGGTAGCTATTTGCAAATGTACAGCTCATACTAAACAACAGGACATAATTTCAAAAGGTAATGCGAGAGCTGATGCAGCTGCAAAACAGGCAGCTACAGAGGTATTCCTTCTAGATAAGGAATTACAACTCTCTGAAACCTTGAATTTAGATATGTTAAAAACAATGCAGGCACTCACTACGCAAGCAGAAAAACAGCGATGGATAAGACGAGGAGCAATCCTCGAAAAAGGGCTGTACATCTCTCAGGAGGGAAAACCAATACTACCCTCTAACTTGTTCCACTATGCGGCATTGTTGAGCCATGGGCAGTGCCATGTCTCAACAGGGGGGATGGTACAGCTGGTGAACCAGGTGTTCACAACGTATGGATTTACAAACTATTCTAAAAAAATTTGTTTAATGTGTCAAATCTGTAACAAACACCATGCACAGGGGGCGATAAAGCCTAAACAAGGGAGTTTTCCCACACCACCATATCCATTTCAAACTATCTGTATGGATTTCATAGAACTAAACAAATGTGAAAGCAAGAAGTACTGCCTTGTCATTATGGATATGTTCTCCAGGTGGGTGGAAGCTTTTCCAACTAAAAATCCGGATGCAGCTACAGTAGCAAAGGTACTTGTTAAGGACATTATTCCTAGGTTCGGTATTCCAGAAAGAATCTATAGTGACAACGGTACGCACTTTGTAAATCAAACCATACAGCAGTTGAGTAAGTTTTTTGGTATTTCTCTTAAAAATCATTGTGCATATCATCCGCAGTCTGCAGGGCTGGTTGAAAGGCATAATGGCATACTGAAAAGCAAACTAAGGAAATTGATAGCTGAAACAGGAAAAACCTGGCTGTACTGTTTACCTTTGGCATTGTTGAGCATGAAAACTGTCCCTACAGCAAAAGGACTGACTGCTTTTGAAAAGCTGTATGGAAGGGCTTATTACACACCCCATTGGAAACCTCTCATGTCATCAGACCAGGAAGCTGATTTTAGTTGTTGAGTTCTAAGCATCTGTTGCAGTTTAATTCTGTTTCAGGTCAGAAGCAAGCCAAAACATTGGAAGTGACAGTGACGCCAGGAGACTGGGTGTGGATTAAAATCGTGAAGTGAAAGAACTGGGCATCGCCAAAGTGGGAAGGTCCCTACCAGGTGCTTCTTTCAACACCTACTGCAGTCAAGATAGCAGAACAGGCTTCGCACTGCAAGTTGATGAGAAACTTCTAATTGGACAAAGACCTTACCTCTCCATCGGGACCCTAAGCCCAAAAGTCTGGCTACAAAGGGGGGTCAGATCAGTAGGAACTGATCCATCTCAAACCCAGTGAAGCAATCATCGGTGCTAAGGTCCTGTAGGGCAGAGAGTAAGATCACGTGTCTGAAAAAAATGACTGAATCAAGAAAATATCTTTTTGGAAGAACCGGAGAAGACAGAGACAATAAGGAACAATCATTTCCACAGAAATATTACATGACCATCCTACTGATCATCATGGTAACAATAATATTTTTGTTATGGCCATTTCTCTTCTCTGTTATGCAAGTAGAATTTAGTAAGCGTGAGTGGCACCCGAACTTCAATACTTACCAGGCAATCAAATATGTGTATGCTGAAACCTTCAATGTTTCAAATTGCTGGATCTGCACAGCTTTACCAGCAGCATATGGGGGATTACTGCTAACTTCAGTCCCCCTAGGGGCTAATAAGACCTGGGAAAACCTAATTCATGACACATTGAATGTCACATCAGAAGATAAAGTAGCATTACAATTGTCTATTCATCAAAAGGGAACTGTGTGTTTTCATAAGAATGATACAGTCAGGTTAGGATGGAGCCATTGCAATGTAACAGTTCCTTATAGATGTTACACTAAACCTGATAACACCGGATCTTATTGCAATACAAACTATGATTCATTTTTTGAATTGATGCATAAAACAATTGAGGAAGTAAAACGTGATTCTGTTCTCTACAAACAAATGTCTGTAATTGACAGAAAAATGTTTCATGCAGGACAAGTGTATGTTTATAGTAAAGCTACCACTAAAGTAGAAGATTGTTACTTTATATGCGGAAGAAAAGCATATAAATGGCTACCTGAAAACTGGTCCGGTAGCTGTTTTTTGGGGTACCTGGTTCTGGCCATACGACACACAGCAGTTTTACCTCAAGGGAAAATTCAGAATGTCTGAGAAATTAAGAAGCCTGCTAATCCAGTGGGACAAATCAATGCACCTTGAAAATACCATCATGACTTAGGCCCTGGAAATAACAAAGGACTATTGCACATGGATCTGGGTGATGATGTCATATCGTGGGCAGGCATATTACCAGAATATGGAGCAACAAAATCGATCTGGGAGCTGAGAAAACTATCTAAACTTCTTGAAATAATGAGTAATGCAACCTTTTCTGCCCTAGAATTGGTAACCAATGAACTGACTGCCATGAGAACAGTGGTACTTCAAAATCGCATGGCTCTTGACTTCACCCTAGCGGCGAAAGGAGGTACATTCACTTTAATCCAGGAGGAATGCTGTTCGTACATTCCTGACAACAAACATGAGATAGACAACCATCTTGAAGTAATTCAGCAGGTGTCGGCCATGACCAAACCAGGACCAAACCCATTGACAGACTTTTTTCAGAAATGGTTCGGGGGTTGGGGCAGCATTCTGATGAACATTCTGATTGCCATCTGTGTAGGAATAGCCTTACTGATGGTGTGTGGATGCTGCTGCATCCCTGTATAAAAGGACTAGTTAAGAATATAGTAGACATTTCAGTTTCAGAAACTTTATACCAAGATGCTGAATTCGAGGAATTACTTAAAACTGAAAAAATGCTTTCACAGGCCTAAACTGAATGACTCTCTAACTGAAAATCCTAAATGGGAAATGGTTACGAGAAGAAGAACTGTTTATGCTTGTTTTGAAGGTAGAATAAAGTATTAAAAGGTGGGAAATGTTAAGAAAATGTATAACTGCAATGTGCAAGCTTAGATGCATTTAGGGTTAAAAAAGAAATTAATACGTTTATTCTGCTTGTTCTGTGTGAAATATGTGCAGCTGCAGAAAACCTTGATAAGAGAACAATTGACGCTTGAAAGTCTACCATGGTCAGCAGAATGTGTATTGAGGCCAGGGTTGTATCTTGACCATGGACAAATGTATCATATCAAGAACTGAACAGCTGAAGAAATGTAAGAAACAAAGGAGGGCTGAAATTAGCCCAAGGCCAGGTTGTTTTTCTCAAACATGTTTTGCAAGACAGCAATTTTCTGACCATGTCAGCAGTAAATCTAACAATGTCTTCTTTCTGACCATGTCAGCAATTAAACTAACAATATTTTCTTGTGTACATGCAGAGAACTGTATAAGAATAGCATGCTGAACCATGGAAAATCAGACAAAACTTGTACCTACATGCTTTGTCTCCTTGCTGCAAGTAATAAAGGGTGCCTTACTTGAACCGTACGTGCATTGATCTTTGTGTTTTCCTTTACACATGGAGATATCACAATCTAATGATGCTGAAATATAATATAAAGTTAACATGACTAAGCAATGTACTTGTATTTTTTAATATAGAACCTGTTTATCAAAACCCTGTCTGAATGAGGCAATATTCTTGTGATTTTGACAACTCCTAGTCTAAGAGTGCTCTTTTTTGATACAATACAGTGCTTAGATATTGGCCTACATTATGTACCACTGAATCTTCTTATGCACATTTCTAATGCATTGCCTTAACTGCAGCTGTAGCAGTTTTTTAGTAAATTGCAAATGAAACTGAGGTGCTTATTAACAAAAACTCTCTTTAGAGCTTTTTATCAGTTATATCTCATTTCAGAGGGAGGACCTTGTTCTTAACTGAATATGGTTGTGAACTATTTGACACTCCTTTTTCTGAATTCCGTTTTTTGATTCAGTACCCATCTGCATTGGATTGTGCACTGACCCATTTACTGTCTCATTATACTCTTTGCTTGCATTTTGCTTGAATGTTACTTGTTTGCATATATATAAAATTTAAGATAAAACAGAGTGGTCATGTATGATGTTGGGGCAGTGTTTTGATGGGTGAGTGGTGGTATTACTTTTTGGTTTGCTCCACATAGGCTCTTTAGATGGTCCTAACCATCTTCTAGATATGAAGATGCCTCTGAACACATGACATAGGGGTGTAAATTGTATAATACCTAAATCTAGCCATATAGAACTGACATAGTGCAAATTAAAGTGGCAACTGCTACCTAGTATTTCCTTCTCAAAGCAACTGTTCAAAGCGTAACAGAGAACATACTTGCAACACGGTGGTGCAAAATTTCTCTTCCAATGTACACTGCTCAGCACCCCCAATCTGCAGTAATGAAACAGTATTTTAGGCATTGGTCATCTCTTTAAACTCTTGATTGTGTAACTGACTTTTGATTGTGCTGTCACAATTGTGTATTGCTTAGAGACCTACCTGTGGCAGTTGTGGAATACTCAGCTATGTGCTCCCTGCCTCCTTACAAAACCTAAGGTCTAGGAAGCATATCAATTGTCGATCACAACTTCACTACTGGCTCACCAAGGATTCTAGTAGGTCCACTCTAGAGCTAGTAGATACATTTAATGTGGTTCTGTTCACTATCCTTTTATCCCACCTTGCTATCATCTTGGAGCAAGTCTCTGCTTTTCTTCCCTGTATTACTGCTCATAGAGTAGTATTCACAGTCAATGTTAAGCCATACCCCAAATCTATGGTCAGGTCTGTGAAGACTGCCAGCCTAGCTAGCTAGAATTTTGTAGATAATTCTATGTCATTGTAAATATTAATTTAATCCACAGGCTTGTTTTACAGATGTAAAGAGAACTATACATTATGATTAAACTATATGTTGTACTGAGCTTCAAAAATATAACCACAGTGCACCCTGCTGGAAGAAAGCTGTTAAGTAAAGAATTACAACTGTGTTTGATCTCAAGCTTGGAGACAGGATGTCTGGGCTAGCAAATTCTTTTATTGCTATTAAGACAGAGATAATTGCAGGATTTTACATGTAAAAAGTGTCTTGTATTGCTGTGGCTTCCTGATCAGGTGCAGCTTACAAAGAAATGTAAATTTTGAGTTTCTGTTAGCATGGGAACTAAAGGAGAAGTGATAAAAATTATGTAATGTGAAATGACTCAGCAATACTAGGTATCATCAATTTAAGACTTTCGCAGAGAGAAAGATTGAGCATCTTGTATCTTGATGCAGATCTGACAATAACTCACCAGCACTTTGCCTTATAAGCAAAGTTATTTAGGACTGTTTTTATTATTTATTGTTAAATAGTTTTAAACCTTTCAA